>NC_090881.1:12766488-12781488 GCF_036669935.1 Montipora foliosa
TTGCCTTCATAACTGAGAAGATTAGAGCTTCACTTGATTTAACCTGCGATCAAGCGTACTTTTCTTGAGACAGGGCGCTAAAAAGTACGCCTGATACAATTTCTTAACGAGTCGTCTGCCGCCCACCTGTCAAGAGTGATGTTATCATGTGTCATGCTATAAATGTGAGCCAATCAGATTTTACCGGAAATTACCTGCACGCTGCGATTCAAGTAAAGACGCGACAAAAACAAAATAGCACTCTGGCTTTGATTTCTGCAAATCCTGCTTGACAGTTGGTGCGGTTTCTCTGTTCAAACCATCAAGGAACAAAGAATTTCGAGATAAAATGGCAGAAAAAGCCCGAATTCTTCATGTTATCATCAGGCGCAATCAACAGTACAATAAACTTTATTTAAACTCGAATATTTGAGATGCCAATAAAAGATGCTATAAAAATAGATATGAGGAAAATGGACTTTGAGAAAGTCTAGTTTTTCAGCAGCAGCTGCTCAGCTATCATTTTGTTAGAAGTGTGTTCAGATTGTTCAGCGATTCCGTAAACAGTGTCGAATTTCTCTGTCAAGCTCGGCTGATTCCCCGAATGTGGCAACCCTAAAGTTCTATTCGGTTCTTTTTGGATTCGCAACTTGTTGCTTCCGAATAGATTCCAAAGGACTTGCCACAACTACAAACGTTTTCGAGTTGGTGGAAGAAGAACGATGCATTTTCTTCTAGAATGCTCAGGCCTGTATTACCGGTAATAACACTATTGCAAAATCCCGTAGGATGTACAACTGTAATGTCTTCTTTTACTCAAACCATTCTTCGGATGCATTCTCTCCGCTCTTCCTTTAAAGGTTTTTGGAAAAAATCTGAAGTCCAAGCAACAGCAGCTGTAAACAGAGCCTAAACATCACTCGTGTTGAAATCCTTCTTGGCGCCCATAATTTCATCAGCTGTTAACCCCAACTTAACCGATTTACAGGAAATATGATTTGCAATTCTGTAACCAATCGGAGCGAGGCTCCAAATTCTGGACTACGAGCAGACGACTCGTTAAGAAATTGTATCAGGCGTACCTTTTCCCACCATGTCTAAGGAAAAGTACGCCTGATCGCAGGTTACACTTGATTAAGAAGGTAAGTTGTGCTGTGTCCTAAGTTGTCTTAGTGAATAAATCAATGAATGATAAATTTCATCATTCAAACCCCGTTGAAGTCCTAAATTTTTCAGGCTTCTCTACGCAATTGTCAAAATTGCTTAAAAAACTGTGAGGATTATAGCCTCACTTGATTAAGAAGGTACGTTGTGCTCTCTCTTAAGTCCAGGTGTGTGTGTGTGGCAATTTGTGTAAACCAACCTGAATTTATATTAATAGTATTTACTGATCTGTCTCCTGCCTTGTTGACAACTGTATTCCCTGAAATGCTTGTGTGTCCTGAAAAGAAAAAGAATAAAAGTAGCTTTGAGCCATCAAACAACGAAAATGAATTATAAAAGGGTGAAAATGTCGGGGCCACGGAACTCAATTCACATTTCGTTTCCATGTTCTCCCTTCTTCCCTTTCCCTGGAGCAAGAGAGAAGAGATCCTGGACACGAGGTTGTTTGCATTTCTTTACCGGTCATTGACAATGTTAATCATGATCACAACAAAAATAGGGGTGTTACAATGATGAGAGTCGAGTTACTCTTAGTACTGTGGTAAAAATGTCAGGAACATTTTGTTTGGTTAAGTGTCACGACGTACATTCCTGGAATTGACGTGTACCAGTACTACAACAACAACGACACCAACAACAACCTTTATTGTGCTCTTGATACAACAGAAGGAGTAAAGTAATTAACGGAACTATTTGCGAAGAAAGGAGAGCACAGCCACTCGGAAATGGCATTTGGAAGGACTGAAGGGCAGTTTTCAAGAAGAAGACCAGGTAGATAGCTTGTCCAGGTCAGATTGTAATTTTGAAGGACAGTCATACGATCAGTTTCAGTCTTGTATGTCAAACTGCTCTTAATGCTCAATGGGAATCTCCAGAAACCATGAAGCCCAACAGCTTCCATTCCAGGCCAAGTCATAATACTTTCCTGGACAAGCGGCAGATTTAGCTTCCAGAAGGTGTAGAAAGTACTACAGGCACAGGTAGTAAGGGGGAAAAAATGCCTAGCAGGGCAAACGAAGGTGATAGATGACTGCAACATGGTAGCAGAAACCTGCACCAAAACTTGCTGTGTCCTAAGTTATCTTAGTGAATAAATCAATGAATGATAAATTTCATCATTCAAACCCCGTTGAAGTCCTGAATTTTTCAGGCTTCTCTACGCAATTGTCAAAATTGCTTAAAAAGCTGTGAGGATCATAGCCTCACTTGATTAAGAAGGTAAGTTGTGCTCTCTCTTAAGTCCAGGTGTGTGTGTGTGGCAATTTGTGTAAACCAACCTGAATTTATATTGATAGTATTTTCTGATCTGTCTCCTGCCTCGTTGACAACTGCATTCCCTGAAATGCTTGTGTGTCCTGAAAAGAACAAGAATAAAAGTAGCTTTGAGCCATCAAACAACGAAAATGAATTATAAAAGGGTGAAAATGTCGGGGCCACGGAACTCAATTCGCATTTCGTTTCCATGTTCTCCCTTCTTCCCTTTCCCTGGAGCAAGAGAGAAGAGATCCTGGACACGAGGTTGTTTGCATTTGTTTACCGGTCATTGACAATGTTAATCATGATCACAACAAAAATAGGGGTGTTACAAAGATGAGAGTCGAGTTACTCTTAGTACTGTGGTAAAAATGTCAGGAACATTTTGTTTGGTTAAGTGTCACGACATACATTCCTGGAATTGACGTGTACCAGTACTACAACAACAACGACACCAACAACAACAACAACCTTTATTGTGCTCTTGATACAACAGAAGGAGTAAAGTAATTAACGGAACTATTTGTGAAGAAAGGAGAGCACAGCCACTCAGAAATGGCATTTGGAAGGACTGAAGGGCAGTTTTCAAGAAGAAGACCAGGTAGATAGCTTGTCCAGGTCAGATTGTAATTTTGAAGGGCAGTCATACGATCAGTTTCAGTCTTGTATGTCAAACTGCTCTTAATGCTCAATGGGAATCTCCAGAAACCATGAAGCCCAACAGCTTCCATTCCAGGCCAAGTCATAATACTTTCCTGGACAAGCGGCAGATTTAGCTTCCAGAAGGTGTAGAAAGTACTGCAGGCACAGGTAGTAAGGGGGGAAAAATGCCTAGCAGGGCAAAAGAAGGTGATAGATGACTGCAACATGGTAGCAGAAACCTGCACCAAAACTTGCTTGGAACTGTCACCTACCGGGCCACACTAACCAGAAATGTTAAAATGGAACACTCTAAACCCACAAAGACAGGATGGAGCTTAAAGCTCTCATCAAGGATTTGCAGAAGAGAGAAGCCAAGGCAAAGAACGACTAGCAAGTTTCAAGAATGCAAGGCAGAGAGCAGCGTCCAGTATTTTGGCAGTATTATTCTCGCAATAAATATACGATTGCCATTTGCGTCATGATTATGAAAAGTCCTCTACAAACTGTTGTAATGCCATTGGAAGAAAGCACTAATTAAACTGAGTCACATTATTTCAGAAAACTAGAACTGGTATTGAACTGCAGCATTCCAGTTAATTTTTCAAGTGGGGTGCCATTAAATCCATTTGAGGGATCACCCACATGTCGTACCAGAAGACGCCCTTTGGCTCACACGTTCACATGTTTAAGACAAGATTTTTTTGAACTTCGAGCATTGCGTGGCCAAAAAGATCATAATAATCTTTTGCCGCCGGTCAAGTTTAGTTGGAAGCACGTGTGTTTCGCGCCAGGGAATACTTTGGTGGCCGCTATAATCATTTCGATTTTAAAAAAGTGCTAATCCCTTTGTTCATTTCTAACCTTTGTCGGAGGGATATGAAGCATTTTGTGGTAGAAAAAACCCTAGGATGCAAATGGAAAGTTCGCTTCAGTAGACTTGCCATGAGATGCGAACAGTGCCGGCCGTTGGTCAGAGAAGTTATGGCTCATTCTGACGGTTTACTTTCGATACTATATTGCCAAGTCAATTCGTTAAAGGTATGTAATTGTTTTACTTCTATAACCTAAGTTATGTCAATGACAAGTGATGCTTTAAAACTCTGAAATCTCTTTGAAAGATTGCTTTAAAGCACAATTAGCATAATGGTCGAGCGGTAAACCGGTCGAGCTGAACTTCCGTTCTCCCATTCAACCCTCGAACATCAGATCACAGACAAGGAAATGACAAAAGAACTGTTCACACTATTTTAATAGAAGTATAATAAGAATTCATCGTAGGTTTACAATCTCAAGATAGTCAAAAAGCAAGTCTTGACACACTAATTCTACACTGGATCTCTGAGCAGAGTCGGAGAACTCAAAATCTTACAGCAGACAGATCTTTTCGAAAAATTGCGTACAGGTTATATTAAACCTTGCAAGAATGTTAAACTAAATACGATGAATTCACCGCTTCAAAACGTTTTTCAAAGCTTTACAGATCTTTCCGAAGTAACTGAATGAAATACCTGTGTAAAATGGTTGGTTAATCGCTTGCACTCAACAAAACTTTTATGTCCTCTTCCACAACGATGGCCGACGGTAACTGAAAGTAAGACGCACGCAAGCTCTTATGGGATTTTTGGCTGCTGGCGCGCTTTATTGCTTGATGTTCAAAAAATTTTCGTCCTAATTATTTTGTAACGTCCTGTCGCATTTTGAGGTCTTTTACTTTTTTAAGCTCTGGTAATAAATTAGCAATAATCCTTTCAAATTTCAGAGAAATCAACCTGTCCACAAATATTTTAAGAGTTTTTTTCAATGGGATGTCAAAGGGCCAAGCGGATGTTGTGCATAATCAGAAAAGTTTGGGCGATCAAGTTGCGCCTGTGACCCGTTATAAATATTTTTTCACAAAATGTTTTCGAATCGTCAAGTATCACAAAAGACAAGAACATCATTCTAAACACTTATTCTATGCAAAAAGTAGGTTCTGGAGGTAATTTTGACAGTGGAAATCAAGTTAACGGCAGACGGTAAATACAAGAGACGCTAGTATTTGACAGGAAAATGCTTTACTATTGCCATAAAAACTATCCAGTTAAGCTCGCATATTACACAACATAATGAATTCATAAAGGCCACCTTTTCCAGCGAAACATTTTTTGAAACACACAACATATTTTCCTATTACAGGCAAAAACCCCTTCCTATTTCATTACGTGCGTGAAGCGAAGAAATTGTGTCAATTTACCATAAGCAATTGTAACAACAAAAATTTCAGGATCAAACGGTTTCCATGAAGAACCTTTTCCTTGAATAATGAACACAAAATAGACGATAAGCTTTCTTTCAAATAATTCTTGGCTGTCACATTTCCAACTATTCTTTTACCTGAAGACTGTGCAGAGTTGAGTACAAATAAATACCGATAGCCAGACAACAGAGATCACAGATCCACTTAAGGTGTTGGATTCGTTCTCTCTCTGTTGAACCGATAAGTTACCAGAGAATTTTCCATTTGGTTTCAGTGTTCTACATAACAGCACACTTAGTACCAAGGCTGTGCTCTAAGGAAAATTTCGGGGAGCGCTTCGGGCTCCCAAGCATTTCAGCTGGGGTGCCCAGCCCTCCAAGTTGGTCGCCCAACTTAATTAATCAATTATTTAATTAATTATCTGAGATCAGAAACGATGTTCATCCATCTCTCTCTCTCAACAAAACATTGCTGCTACTGCTCTGGTGATTGTCAAACTCGCTAGTGCAAGAAAAACCCGCAACCCGTCAAATTTTTCTTGAGAACGACGAGAAAAGTGGCAATGCCACCGATGTTTTCAGGTTTAAAAGTGAAAAAGTAAAGATTGCGGCAGGTTTATATAAAAACGTTTGGTCTAATACAGGTACATGTTTTTACTGGTTAGTTAGGTTGAAAATAAATTTTCAAAAGGTGAATCAATGCCGCTTAATTGATTCACGTGGAGCTTATGTAAAAAATGCCGTGAAACAATTAAACCACCGCGGCCCAAAAGCTATCAATTCTTTTTTAGGAAGTCATCTTGATTTGGACGAAAATCATCGCTACAGGACAAAACTAAAGTATTTTTTTCTTATATTATCAGTAAAATGTTTAGTGGAATGAGCTTTTTGTGGATTCGGTCGAAGCGCCAGTCACAGCGTTATTTGTTTAGGGCACGCAATGATCTGTCAGGAACCAAAGACAACGCGGGATTGCTCTGTTTCTAAAACAACAACAAATAACATGATATCTTTCCTTTTTTTAATTTCGTTATTTCATATACAGGGGAAAAACAACCATAACCTAAATGTATTTTAGCCAAGCAGGCGCAGTGGCAAAAAATCGTAAAATATTAAATTTGCATAAACTGCGACTTCGCGGGTTCATACAAAAGTAAATTTCACCGCTTCGCCGGCCGCGCTTTACCACTGTCAGAGCAGAAGTAACAACTCTTTTAAAACTATAACCAAGAAATGCCAAACTCCACGTTCCAAATTTAATGCTATTTTTTTGAGAAAGAACAAGAGCCATAATGGCTCTTGGAAAGAATCTAAATTCGTACGGCTGCCGGCCGTAACGTGCAAAGTTACGGATTATGTTACATGTGAAACTTTGAACCGACTGTTTCGTACGAAGAAAGAACATCTTCTGAGAGGTTTCGTAAACTGTAACCAGCAGCATATTAAAATTTTTAGCCGCCTTATCTGCTAGAAATACAACAAGCCAGAGTGCCCGGCCGGGCGACCGGGTAATTTTTCTCATTCGCCGAAACCAAATGTTAGTCGCCTCAGGCAACCGGGCGCTGTTAGAGCACAGCCTCGAGTACAATATTAGAAATACAGCTCACTTTGAATTTGGCTTGATGGGCGATAGATTGTTGTCGAAGTCCATTACTCGTCGCTTTTGGGATTCCAGATATTTATTTTTCACCGCCTGTCTTGTTTATCCAACTGACTTCCCATTATTGAGCTCCATAAGAGTATATTTTGTTTAAAGATCCATTACAACGCCATTTGCGTTACATGACTGTCAACACCATTGCAGGTTAAGTTAAATATTCTACTGTGTCCACCAGAGAAATCTACGCATTTCCCCTACCTTCTCGATCCTAAGAAAATACGCTCAGAAGGCTCTATGCACAAGGACACCACTTAGCAGGGGAGTGACAGGCAAAACTTTTACCAACACGGAAAAAAAAAGAAAAAGAAAACAAACAAATTAAACACATTTTCCGACTGGGATTGCCATACTGGCAACCCAGTAATAAGAGTCATTTTCAAGTGGGCCTACGTTTCATCTCACAGAGCTTGTCCTTCGTGCTGCCTCCAGCCCAGTGCCTTAACATTCGTGCATGCCTTCGTCAGCTGACCCCTAGATTCCTGCAATAGTCTGTTATTTGGATTACCACATTCTGCACTTGAACAGCTTCAAAGGGTGACCAAAATGCTTCAACACGTCTTGTCATTGGCGCAGCCCAGTACTCTCACATAACACCTACATGTATTTTGTATGGCCTGCACTGGCTACCGTTTTATTTTTTTATTTTTTATCACAATGAGTTTAACATTATGATTACCTTCAAGGCCCTTGCATAGTAATGCCTTTCTCCAATCTGTATTCAATAACTCAACTGCTTGTTCAAAAACAACACAAATGCTCCAACTTAAGATCAAAATTAATGTAAGCTTGATACTGCAGACTTATCAGTCTTAGACTCATTCCACTCTAGGATATCAAGTATTCATTAGTTGCTGCACCTGTTTTGTGGAATCGGCTGCCCTCTTCAATAAGAAATCTCTTCGGGAGTGCCTTTTAAAGTCAATTTTAACGTGATTCATTTTTATTTTATTCCATGAAAGTTCTGAAATCAGCCTCCGCCGTCGTCATCTGTCATTATCATTATAACACAATTATTGGTAAGCAAAATGTGATCTTTACATTTATTATATGGAGGAGAGTGTTTTACTGGGAACTAAACCACTCGTAGATTCCATACGCCACTTCATCCGGGACCCGAGTGGCGTATTTTCCGTATGTCACCTTTGTGAGTGTCGTATCGTTCAATGACGTCACAATTCCCGCTATTTTTCATAAAGCCCAGCCGTATTTGTAAAACTTGACTACTTTGAAACACAATAAAATCGGAAATATTCAAAATTTAGTCTCCATATAATAAAAAGAACCTTACACGTTGGCTCGAAGATATGAATTTTATGTTCTCGTGGCAAGAACAATATCTCACTTGTTCGCTTCGCTCACTTGTGAGATATTGTTCTTGCCACTCGAACATAAAATTCATATCTTCGAGCCACCGTGTAGTATCCTCTATGTATTATGAGCTAATAGGTTACCATACCATCAACCTACAGACTGTAATGTCTATTTTTAAATGCTCGTGTATCACAAATGAACTAGGTGACCTCCATTTTTTATTTTCTCCAAGTAGTAAGCAGGTTAAGTTGAAAGTTTTTGCAAAGTTAAAAAATCTGCCCGGATTCGATTTTCAGGCACTGTACCTTTACAATTGGAAAATTAAGGTGGCACTGCATCCGATCCCAAGCACTTTTCCTTAAACTCTACAGAGTGTTTTATCCTAGCCTGCTTACATGTATTACTTTCCAGTGATGAAAAATGAAGGTCACTGGGCAGGGTTCGTACTATTTTAAGCTCTTTAAGCTCAAATTCCATGACTTTCCATAACCTTAAGTCTAGCTGTCATGTAAAATTTTCAAAACTATCCTTATTTTAGGATATTCTCTGACATAACTCTGTTCAAATTTGAATAAATTAACGATCTCTGTCCACCAAACTTCCCATTGTTTGATAGAAACTCCTCTTTATTACATTTTACCCTTGCTTTGACCACTGCAATGATTTATAATTACAATTTTCCATGACTGGAAAATGAAATTCTTAAATTTCACGACTTTCCAGGTTCTCCGTGACCCATGTGATGGCTTTGGTTCAGGTAATGAAGTGAGCAAGTACTGCGTCGTTTGGACAAACGGCGGAACCGTACTGCACGCACAGCACTCGCATGTTAAGTCAGAGCAGCTGCTCGTGGGTTGACTTAGTTTTCGACCAAAATCGGAAGCAGTCAATCAAGGAAGGGGAGCGACACAAGAGAGGAGAGAGAAGTTTATTGGAAGTTAAAATATACAGTGATTCCACGCCAATCCCGAAACAGTGGGGGAAGTACATCTCAAACCCTAGAAACATAGAGAACTTGGCAGACTTCTTGGGTTGCGTGCTCTGTAAACGCTTCATCCAAAGCCTAAATCCTCAACAGAAGGTTTTCCTAGCTGGAGGCTGCAAAGATGGCGTGAAAACAGTGTCTTGCACACATGGCCATTGTGAGATTGTACCACTATTGCGCTCTGATCACGAAGAACCTGACACCAGGCTTTTGCTTCAGGCCAAACATGCGTCACAGACACACCTCAGAATTGTGATACAGTCACTGGGCACGGATGTTGCTGTGCTTTCCATAACTCATTTTGAAGATCTACAGTGCCAAGAGTTATGGTTTCGAACTGGAGTAAAATATCGACTGAGGTTCATCCCTATATCCACCGGTTACACTCTTCCCTTGGTCAGCCCCTCTGCAAAGCCCTTCCTGCATTACATACTCTAACTGGTTATGATTCGACCAGTGCTTTGCAAGGAATTGGAAAGACCACTGCCTTGAAGATTCTGCTCAAAGATAACCAGTTCCAACAGCAACTCTCCCACTTTGGCGAATGTCCCGCTGTAAGTAACGAGTCGTTGGTCTCAAGCGAAGCATTCATCTGCTCCTTGTACAATCGTCGGGGACGGTTTGATTGTCGTGTGTTTGCCAGAGTTGTTGGAAAATATCCCGACTGTTTGTTTTCGTTTTGTGTTTTTGTGGCTCCTGGTCACTGACACCGAATACATTTAAATTTTTAACGCATGCTCAACACGAAATGTGGAGGCGGCGAGCAGAGTTTACTTTCCTCTTCCTGACTCATCTAGGAAGATCGAAAGAGACTCTGCTCGCAGGGTAATGATGGATGTCAAAATCCAATGAATGATCTGGCAACATGTGTTTCAGGCGATTCAAGTGATTCCGAAGGTGAACAGTGAGTTCAAATTTTTCCCAGTCAAGGCGAAAGAACCCCTGTGATGGAGGAAACTTTGTCGGTAATTCTGAGACATGACTTTGGTTACTGGAGTGTAATCACATACTCAGCGGAAGACTAGTTCCACTTTTCATTTTCTTGAGCACTCAATACTTTACAGATGTCATAGTTAACGAGTGTTTTTATTGATATCTTGAGGTTTGCGATTGAAAGTATCATTTCTAAGCGTGAAATGTCATATTTATGACCTGAAGATGAGACTAACTGTGTGAACTGACACAAGGGATCGGTGTAATTACATATATAAGTTTAGGCTCGTTTCCATGCCACCAACCTAGGTTTGTGAGGGCAGCCCATTTTGGGCAATTTTATGGACATTTTCATCAAGATTCGGCATTTCATGTAAGCATTTGACTGTATATGGCCTGCACAATAATTTCAAGCTAAAATACAGGAAAAATATAAATGCCACGAGGATCTACAAAAAGTGTAATTTGACTGTTTTGATATTTTCACAGCTTTTTCTCGTTAAATGTCACGTGACCAGCCATGTCATAGGCACATACATATTATTTAACACTTAAATGATAGAATGTTTCTAGTTCTAATTGTGCACAGCTGATTTGAGTAAAAATTGTCATAAAACTGTAGTTTTACACGGCAAACATGAGTTTAGCCTCATTTTCGTGTTGTTCGTGCGATGATGGTAAATACGACTCTGTATCTCATTAGTGATACCACAATCTGACACTACATAGTACCTGACATTAAAGAGGAGATTTTGATCTACAATAATCCGCTGTGAAACCCTTTCTGTGCTGTGCGTTGTGCAAATCTGACTTTCTCTGGTCTTAGCTCCTGGACTACTACACCCGTATTTAATTTCCAACAAGAGCAATGAGACGGGACCTCTGGTTTACAGTCCTTATCCGAGACGACTTGAAAGCCTAACCATTTGCAGATGTAATTAAAAAGGCAGCACTTTCTCCTCAGCTATTTTAAGGCCCTGAGTGTTGGTCCGGCAGGAGTCAAACTCACGGCTTCCGACATGACAGCCGGATGATCAACCAACTGAGCCACCAGTGCAGGGCTCGACATTGCGACTCACTGGTCGCCAATGCGACCAAAAATCAAGCGTTGGCGACTAGATTTTTAGAGCTAGTCGCCAGTGGGCGACTAACCTTCACCTTTTTCCTTCATCCTTTTAACCTCTACGGCAAATCAACCGTAGTTTTGGATAAAATGCACGATTTATGCCCACAGAAATAACAAAACAAACCCACGACTCTTCTGGCTCTTCGATCTCCACGTTTCATAATCGAGCGCCATATTTGATTCAGCAGCTGGTATTGCGGGCGAACTAAATAACACGTGCAATCATTGAAGCGTGAAGTTCACACGAGGTCTTATCCCTGGTCAGATCATGAATATTTCATCGAATTCTAGGTCAAAAGATGCCTTAAATTCATTGCATACTTTGCTGAATGCAAACAATGTAGAATCGTGCAAGAAATTGATCGATGATTTGAGCCTGTTGTGGGCCGTTCAGGCGGATAAAGCAGATTTTTGTAAGCTGGCAAAGGACGATCTTGGAACCAGCCTGATACCAGACCGATCAAAAACCAGCAGGTCATCCTGTGGCGTTAAAATCCACTGCAAACGGAGATTGTTTGTATAATTCCGTTTCGCTTTTTCTTTGTTGTGATGAAACACGAAGTAACTGGCTGCATCTTCTAGTTGCAGAAGAACTGTACTCCAATGCCGAGTATTATGCAACGCATGAAATTTTCAAGAAAACTGCCAAATTTACCGAGATCCCGGAATCAATGTGAACGTGCCATCTCCGCTCAGAACAGGGTCAAGAATAGCCTGCGTGTTGCCCTTGGATCCTCCACACTTGAAGATTTGGTCAGAATTACAGCAGAAGGCCCATCGGTTGAGGAGTTTCATCCAGCACCTGTGGTCGACAAGTGGCTTTTGAGGGACAGGGAAGCGGGAGAAAGGCAACGGCGACCGCAGCTTCAGAATGACATGAAGTTTCACAAATGAAATTCAATCATTATCTAAAGACGCTAAGGAATATCACATTTGCTGTAATTATATCTCATTAGACATTTTAGTGTATACGTTGTGTCATATATTTATTAATATTGCAGTATTTTGGTGAGCCCGAAGCCAAGACTTATTTAGAGCGAGTCAAAACACAGATGAGTAAAAATGTGTAGCGATACTACAGTAACACACAAAAATGTCTAATTAGAGATTTATTATCCGTCTTCTTTTGCCAAAAATAAAAGATTGCAGACTTTTAAACGATTTTGAATATTATTAAAACTATCAAGTAGAATACAGGACCTGTTAAACCGGTCTTATGGAGTACAAATAGCGTTAAACCAGTTTTGTGGAGGCAACATATCGTACAAATTTTGCGAGGTAATTGTACTCTTCTCGAGCGTTATTTTTACTCAACAAAGCGCGGTTAGATACTTAAAGCCTTTTAGTTTCTTGTCCAAGTACCAGTCAGTACATTTCATCATGAGTGATGTTCACGTTGGGTTTATTGCAGTTTATGGTTAAACTGTTATTGACATAAAAATTTGGTTTTATCAACGGAGTTGATAATGTAAATTGGCCACCGTACAGAGATTCTGAAAGCTGACGTTTCGAGCGTTAGCCCTTCGTATTCGCTCTGACGAAGGGCTAACGCTCGAAACGTCAGCTTTCAGAATCTCTGTACGGTGGCCAATTTACATTATCAACTCCGTTGATAAAACCAAATTTTTGTATACTACTCCCCCACCGACGCAGCACCACAGTTTCTTTAGAAACTACCCCTTCATTCATTTGTTATTGACATAACTGATTGAATGGGATAGTATAGAGAAAAGTTGGAAATTTATCTTCGCTAATGATACATCAACTATTCTGCGAAACATTAATACTATTACTTGTGTCGTTACAGTTATTGTATAAACAGGCATTAGATAAAGAAACAGATCAAGTAATTTGACTTCTAAAAAAGTGGACAGAGACTGAGAGTAGTTGTATTTTCCTTTTATTTGATCTTTTATTGATACGAAATGTAGTTTGAGACTGTATAGTATCTCTCAACCTTCAGAAAGGGTTATTACTAAGAGCATTTGTTGCTTCTGTTAGTGTAAACCTCACCAGTATGATAAGCTGAAAAGAATTCATTAATGCAACTCAATAATTAAACTGGAAAAAAAACCCCGCAACTTTCAAGTGTTTTGCGCATTAGTCTTATAGTAACCTAAACAAGAATGGAGCCTGGTACGACTACTGCTTTCAAATTGATTATTTACCTCGTAATGCGTAATGATATGTTTTACGAGCCCTGGCTTCCTTTTAAGTTTTAGTATCTCAGTCTTAGAAGCTTACGTGTACGTAAACTTAGGACTATGAAGAAGATTGCATGTGTACATGATCATCAGAAAAATGAAGAAAAAAACATTAGTGAAAAAAATGGCGACTAAAAGTTAAGATTTGGCGACCAAAATTTTTGGATCAGTCGCCAATTGGCGCCTTACTAAAAATGTTAATTTCGAGCCCTGCAGTGTGCGGTGGTACAACCTACGGCATGCACCTCCAGTTTACAGCAGGAACACCAGGAACAGACCTGCAAGAGGGGAAAAAATCAACCCCCAACCTGTCATGGAACTCAATGTAAAGAGGTCCAAATTAGATAGCGATGATGATCATGATAGTGGTGTGAGGTGTTTATTGTATGACGCTAGGAAAGACTTGAGCACACAACTCACATCCACCGCCAGAAACAGGGACCAACCGCCTTGAGAGATATACCATTGCCACTGTCCAAGCAGAGCACGCTGTAGTCTCGGACAAGATCAAAGAAGAGACTGCAAAAGACAGAGATTACAAAGCTTGCCGCAGCCATGCAAACTGACAAATGGATGAAGACTGACCCAGACCTCAAGCCATACGTCAATCTGAGAGAAGAGTTATACATGCCGGACGGACTGATCCTAAGAATTGACATAATCATTCCCCCTGAATCACTAAGAGACAAGATTATCCAAATAGCCCACAAGCAAGGACACATGGGCCCAGTGGTTTGAAGGGTGGATAACGCTATCCACTGGATAAAGTACGCACTGGTCATAACTGACCAATACTCAAGATACCCAGAGGTCAAGTTTGTCCACTCAACAGCCATGAAGCCCAGGGACAGGTAGAAGGGTTCAACAAGCTCATGAACAAGACCGCCGCTATAGCCCACACAGAAGGTATTAATCTCCAGGAAGCAACCTCCGATAACCTTCAAGCATACAGGGAGACACCCCACCCCACAACAGGGACTGCGCCGTATGAATTACTCATGCACAGAGAAATCCGTACACGACTTGACGACTACCCAACAGAGAGATCTAGCCGGGAGGACAGAATCTGTGACAGCACCAACAGTCACCCAAGGCATTGTTACCCAACAAGTGCCAATTGAGGCAATGCCCGCCAATCAAACCCTACCACTGCGCAGATCACAGCGACAACGCAAATCCACATTTGATGGTAGTCTGAGGGATTACACCAAATAAATGTTGAATCAATTTTGAACATTGATCAGATGCTATGAACAATGATTATGAACACTGAACACTTGTTTTGTTACCGACATTGACTGTGATTATTGATTGATTAATTAAGCCCATGTTAAGTATAACCAACAACTAGTTTAGACCACTTACTTTGAGGAACTGATCTCAAGAAGGAGGTGCGTAATGATTACATCATTGATACACATGACTTAATAATTGACTACCAATGCAACATGATCATCTAAGAATGAGATTACAGTGAATTACATCTGAGAGCGAATGGGTGTCAAGT
>NC_090881.1:12786488-12788988 GCF_036669935.1 Montipora foliosa
CAGCAAAACGACCAAAAATATACGAAAAATATCACTCCACTTTTTGTTTATAGGGTTGTATTATTGAAATGTCGCTTCATCTTTCTTTGAGTAACATGGTTTTCATAGCATAATTGCAGCTTGATTCATCCGTCTAATGTCTGAGTTTCATGGCCCAAAATGCCAGGAAATGCATTTTCCAGCATTCAGTTTTCAAAAATTTTCCGAGGGAGCATGCCCCTGGACCCCTCAACAAGCGATGGGCTAAAGCCCATCACATGGGTCCTCCGGACCCACACCCATCTACTTTGCAAAAAACTCTGGCTACTTAAAACCTTAAAGAAAACCCTGGAATCATCTTTCTTTCTTTTTCCCGACATTATAAAGCAATAATATTTCAACCGTCAGAGATACGCAATTTGGCATTCATTATTTCGCATACATGAGATACAAATACCGCTGCCCATCGAGCCTGCAATGGACAATGAAAATGTGAATGATGCGATCGTCGCACTAAATGAAGTGTTTACAATCCTTTCAGTTCAGGTAAGACAGCAATGAAGGTGTAAACAAACAAAATAAATAAAAATCTTCTGACAGCATTTAAAAACATCGTAGAGAAAGAAGTAGTGCTTTACAGCCGGAAAAATCGCGTTCACAGCCAGGTAATTTTCCCGCCTTCCGGCTATTATCTACATCCCTGATATATTGATAAAAAAAAGCTGAAACCTTGATATATTAATATTTAAAAATAATAATAATAATAGTAATAATAATAATTTAAGTGGTCCACAGTAAAGCTGCAGCCGCATACGCATACAGATGGGTTATCGGGAATGGGCCAGTCATAGCGTAGCCTCAGTGCAGCACGAAATTCAAGTCTTTCAGAGGAATTGCAGTAAGTCAACTAGAGGCGCCCTTTTCGCATGCCAGGTCTACGGCTCTTTGTGTCCTTACTGGGAGAGAGACCTTCAGCTCCTCTAGCTTCCCCTTCAGATCAACATCTTTTTCTTTTCGAACAGCATACATCAGCTTTCGCACCTCTGCATCATCTGGGGTCCCATGGGATTGTGCCATTATCTTATCAAAAAGTGGGGCGCTCATCCTGATGGATGCTGAATACTCTGACTCCGCACTTTCAGATGGGTTTGTCATTCCCAGGCCTCCTATGCGGGCAGGAAGTGCTAACAGTTTTCGTTCAGTCACAGAGCAGTTATGTTCTGCAGTTATGTTACTTCACTGACCCACTCCTTTACTTTGCTGCCGATATACTCTTCTAGATACGACCTCTGTCCGAGTGTTGCGCCAAGGTGTTTGCGCCCTTCCAAGGTGATGTTTATTCCACTTCCTGCAAACACATCATTTGCTTCTTTCAGCTTCTCTGGTTTTACCACAAGCCAGCACTTCTTTGCATTTGTTTAGTAGCCTAAGGCCGGACCCGCTGTCAGCAGCTCGTCCCACCGCTTTCTGATGTATGTCAACGCACCCGCTCCAATGGCATCGTCACCATACCAGCACTGCTTTGCAGAACTACGAATGCTCAAGAGAGTAATCAGGGGTTGAAGACTGATTGCATACAAGCTCATAGCTAATTAATCCCCTTGTGTAGTGCCTTCCTAAGACAAGAGCTCTTTCTCTTCAGTAACAATAAGTCGTACAGGCGCTCTGTAGGTATTTATTGCATAGGTGGCAATTATTGGACAAAGAACTCTAACGTTATGCAGCGCTGCCGCTCTATTAAGCAGATTAAAAGCGTTTGAGGCATCTACGAGTGACGCGGCGTCTGTTTCATCCGACTCAAAGATATTATGCATTGCATGAATGGCAGCCTCACTACCAGATTTATGACCTGCGCACACTTGTGTAGCACCACATGCGTCAATCACATCTTGTTTTTCCACTCTAGAAACACATTTGCCAATAATCCTTCTGATCACGTCTCCTACACCAATTGGGCGAACCTCACCATTACCTTTATCCAGCAGGGTAAGGCGGCTCGCTAAAATAGGCTCAATGATTAGTGGATCCACATATTCTGTGCAAAGTCTCTTTGTTAATATAGCAAGAGAGTCCCATACATGTAAGCTAGTAATAGTAATAATAATAATAATAATAATAATAATAATATTTATTATTATTATTATTATTATTATTATTATTATTATTATATAAATAAATGACGAAATACTGAAATATTGTATGAAGCTTTTGCCAAATCCCTTGGGAAGGACCGCCAAACTATCACCTCTATCAATTACTGTATGACGCTTTTGCCAAATCCCTTGGGAAGGACCGCCAAACTATCACCTCTATGAAATACTGTATGAAGCTTTTGCCAAATCCCTTGGGAAGGACCGCCAAACTGTCACCTCTATCAATTTCCATTTAAAAGTGGTTTCATGTCCTTCTGCTCTTATTTGCAAACACCGAAAAATCCAAACTACTGCAAGGAACTTCTCAATTTCAATTTTTTTTAAAGAACGGATTGTCTGCTCTTTCCACTTTTGTTTTTGTCTTTACA
>NC_090881.1:12793988-12826488 GCF_036669935.1 Montipora foliosa
TAACAAAACTGATATGCTCATATTGTGGAGCACATCTTCTACAATCTTACTGCAAAGAATCAAGCATTTCTGATACAAATTGGCTGGGATATCTTTTTCTTATCATATTTGATCATAATTCGGTTGAGTATATGACGTCATCACTTAGCTAATATGCATATTTTAAAAACTTGCATATCTCTTGAACAAAAAGAGATATTTAAAAAAAGTAAACAGCACTTTTCTTCTCGTACAGCCTACATGTTTGTGTCTTTAAATGGCTTAGACAGGAAAGCTGCGAATTTCATCACAGTAGCACTTTAAGATTTTAGTAAGAATATCTCTCAAGGTTTACATAAGATTCTTACAAGAACCTTACAAGATCTTACAGTAATCTTGTAAGATTCTTGTAAGAATCTTACTCAAGAAGTAAGATAAGATCTTAATAAGAATTTGATAAGAATCTTACTAAGATCTTAATAAAATTTCCACTTGGATAGACACACTAGAGAGATTTCCAGTTCTTATGCTGTTATCATAAAACACAATTTGTACATATATGTGAGCTTTCACGCGAAAAGGGGGCTTATGGATTTCATAGTGAACCGTGAAATAAATTTCACGGTCACGGCCCGTGAATTTAATATTTCACGCCGTGAAATTGAAATTTCACGGCGTGTTCACTATTGCTCCAATTCTTTTCACTATGCTGAGTGAAAAAGTTCACGGCGTGAAATTGAAGACCGTGAAAATAATGAAGTCACGTCGTGGACTCACTCATGTTCACGCCGTGAAATTATGTTGCTACGCCATCCAGAATAACAGGAAAATTTCGTGGTCTCGTTTTGGAATTAAAATTGCGGTAAACGAGGAAAAACAATGTTTTGCTTCGGAAATCGAATAATCGTATTTATATCTTCTCTTGTGTGAAAAGTTTTAAGTTTGTATGGGGCGCCGTTTCGTTAATTTCGGCGAAATCGAAGTTGGTACGATTATTTTGCTTTGTTGATGGCACAACGATCTATAATTTGGATGAAAATGTTTCATGACGATACTGACACGAATTACGCTAGCGAGCAAAACAGTTTATTTATTACAGTTTCTCCAATAGCATAAACAATCAAATACACTGAAAAAAATCAGTGTAGGAGGAGAGGGAAGCATCAAAAGCGCACTTGACACCATACGAGGGATTCTCCTCAATTCTGCATAATCAACGTTTGGTCAAAAATACATGTACGCAATGAAATTGACATCCCCCGATCAGGGTCTGCGGCCAAAAATGCTGTCACGTAGGTTAAAAAAGGGATTTATCCGCTGAGATTTTGCAAACTGAATAGTCCTTTTTGGGGAATAATGTTGTTCGATTTTCTCGTAAAAATTTACGCGCTGCTCGCTGCCTCGGATTCTAGGAAAAATTATTCGTACTATGTTTGGATTTAAGTGTATTTTGAGCAGTTAGTCGCCCCCTTTGGCGCACTTAAATAAAAACATACTATTAAGCGAGTTGCTGTGATTTTCCAAGTTGCCCCAAAGATTAATGCTCATAATTCATTTATGCTTGGTGATCTCGGAAAGAGGTTTGGATCACTGCTCGTCCTTGCCGGTAAATGCTCAGCACTCACATGCTCGCAAAATCCAGTTGCCGGCGTGCATGTTGTTTCTTCACTTGAGTTACATGTAAGTCAACTTTACAGTAGACAAAAATTAATGATCATCAAAGGGTTCACGTCAATGTTTCTTTGACACTCGAAATCTGCCAGAAATCCAAACCCAACGTATTGATAACGAAATTAAATAATTTTGAGGAAGACTTTTTTTTCCACGGCGTGAATTTTTTCACGGCGTGAATTTTTTCACTGCCCAGCGTGAACTAGTTCACGGTGGTATGATAAATTTTCACGCCGAGTTCACGCTATTTTAAAGGAATTTCACGGTATTTCAGCTTGCTTTATATAATTTCACGGTTGTCTGCCGTGAAATCGGCATGATCGTGAAATTTTCATAAGCCCCCTTTTCGCGTGAAGGGTCACATATGGTACTTGCTTTAGTCAATTAATTAACACACCTTTCATTTCTCCAAATTTGGACTTTACCATTTCTGATTAAAACAATAATGAGATGAATATTGTGATTATATTGGTTTGGTTAACCTTAATTATTCAAATTAACCCTTTTCCTTCCCAAGAGTGACACTAATGGCAACATTTGACTTTGTATGACAGACAATGACTAAAAGAGATGCTAAATGGTGTAGGCTCTCTCATTCTGTCCATGCTACAGCTGTGGCCTACATGTAACTGTATCAAGAAGAATTTTATGTGCCCTTGTACTAGCCCTTTATGATGTGTCTAAACCAGGAGTCATTCAGTGTGATGCTTCTCAAAGTGAACTTGGCACAGAACTCTTGAAACAAAATAGAGCACCCAGTGTCTTTCAGTTCTCGTTTGAAAAACTAAACTGCAGACCACCACCATGCACAAATAGAAAACGAACTCATTGCTACAGTCTATGTGTGCGAGACACTTAGCCAGTACATCTTTGAAAAAAGCAATGCAATTTATTATTGTCCAGTCCAACCATAAACCACACATAAACAAACCCATCCACAACTATAAGGTTAAGGACTGTGCCTACTACTACTATTGTGCATACGGTCTGTGCATCTCGAGATACTCGGATTTCCTATGGATGGTGCTTATTTATATTAATACAGGAATACTTTTGCGCGGTTCAAAACTATGCAGAGAAAGCAGAACTTAGCAGGTGCTCTTGGTATCCAAAAAGAAAATTGGGGGTAACCATGCATTTTTCAGACATCTGACATAATTAAGCTTCAGTTTGGAAAAGAACACCATACATTGCTTTGTATTTTAAAGCTTTTTACACATACAAATATTGTTGATTAATTATCTTTAAAAAATGCATGGTTACCCCCAATTTCCTCTTTGGATTTCAGTAACACTCGTTAAAATCTGCTTTTCCCGCATATTCAGTAACACGCGCAAAAATACCTTTGAATTACTGTAGTAGGCACTGTCCTTAATTAGATATCTAACTCGGTTTGGGGTCGAGCATACCTTCTACATTTTCCAGCTTTTCTATTATAACATCATCATCCTTTTTCCACTGCTTTAGTAATTCTTTACACTGCTTCTCAGCACCAGGATCCATGCTCTCAGTCTTCAGTCGGCTGATCACACTGGCATCAGATCCAAGGGCTAGCAGCGCATTACTTATATCCTGCCATTGCCGATTGAATGTTTCATTATCAACAGAAGCTTGGCTGGCATGAGCGTAAATTTCATTTCTGTAGTACTTAATCCTCACCATGTTTGCCTCAGAACTGTTATCACCAGCATCAGGGCACTTGTCCCAGCTTCCAGTGCTGGCAGGAGGAGAGAGATCACATATATTTCTCAGCAGAACCATCAGAAGTGTTATATCAAAGCTGGCTGATGACACTGTAGATGAAGGAGAAGTTGGGTACAGGTTTTCCCACTGTTTGTCATTCAAAATTTTTTTGTTTTTCAGATACTGCAATGTAGGCTGAGCTTCTGACAAACTCTTGTGAAGAGTAGGTGATGGGTGTTTTGTGTCAAATTTGGCCCTCAGGACCTGGGTGCCTTCATCCACTAGAAGCCGACACAAACGAGCATAGTTCAATAAGTTGTTTGTTTCCTTTGATGAGGAAAATGGAGGTGGACCAGATGCCATATCTCAAACTGTTGGCTACATAAACATGGAAAACACGAGTGTGGTTAATTGGGAATCAAATATGTAGTCTAGAAAGACATCGGAAATGTAATGGCATTTGCTTAAGTGTAGCATGCACTGGATGCAAATACAGGAGGGCATGGAGCATCTTGAAACAGTCATGTCCAATATACACAAACGGATACGATTCGTCAATTCCAGTGGTCCACTGGTACCAATGGTAGGATTGGTACCAATAGAAGAGAATGTCATTCCAATGGTTCTGTTGGTGGATATGCATCTCATCAAGGGGACTTTGATTGTTTTCCCAATTCCGATGGTCCGATGGTCCGATGGTATGATTGGTACTAACAGAAAATGATGTCATTCCAATGGTTTTATTGGTGCAAAACAAGTTCGCTTTTACACAGAGTAAAAGCCCGCAATAATTAATATGCATATCCCTCATTCTATAGGCCAACCATGCAAAACATCTTCGCTTTTACACCAAGTAATAGCGCGCTATAATTATTCCACACAAAACAAGTTCGCTTTTACACCAAGTAAAAGGGAAGAATAATTATTGTGAATATTCCTCGTTCTATAAACCAAGCACACAAAAGAAGCTCGCTTTTACACCAAGTAAAATCGCAATTATTATAAATATACCTCGTCCTATTATAACGCCAAGCACGCAAAACAAGTTCGCCTTTACACCAAGTAAAAGCCCGCAATAATTATTATGAATATTCCTCGTTCTATAGGCCAACCACGCAAAACAAGTTTGCTTTTGCACCAAGTAATAGTCCCCTATAATTATTATGAATATACCACGTTCTATAAGCCAACCACACAAAACAAGTTCAATTGTACAGCAAGTAAAAGGACGGAATACCGTAGTTATTCGGTTATAAGGCGCACGGTTTTTTCAAGAAAAATCTGTCTTTGGGTGGCAAGTTAGTGCTAAAATTGGGGTGCGTCTTATAGCCAAGTATTTTCGCGCAACAAAATCTTAAGATCACAATTTGAGAAGAACATGCAGTTTAAACAACACAAGAAAAGGACACTAGTTGTCTATTAAAAAAGAATAGTGCTTTTAGAGACCTTTAGAACACTAAACGACTTCAAGAGAAAAGCAAACACGCAGAAATTTGCATACGTCCTTAAGAGCACGTGCTCAGTAACGTTCAAATAAACATGTATGCGTTGTATGTTTATCATTTCAGGTGTGAACTTTTAGCTTTTGTTTTTACGTATATCATTAAATGCGTGCCTTTTTCATGCTCTTTACGTTAACAAAAAGAGTTTGCATGCCAATTGTGTAAGGATAATTGTTCTCAAATTCATCACATCCTTTTCATAACTCTCAATTTTTTCGTGAGTCTTATAACCGAGTATTTTCGCGTAATTTTCAGTTTGAGAACTTAGCTTGATTACATTGCTAAGTTTGGGGTGCGTCTTATAACCGAGTGCGCCTTATAACCAAATAACTACGGTACTTATTATGAATATTCCTCATTCTATCAACCAAGCTCACAAAAGAAGCTCGCTTTTAGACCAAGTAAAAGTGCGCTATAATTATTATAAATATACCTCGTCCTATACGCCAAGCACGCAAAACAAGTTCGCCTTTACACCAAGTAATAGCGCGCTATAATTGTTATGTAATATATTCCTCATTCTATAAACGAACCATGCAAAACAAGTTCGCTTTTACACTAAGTAAAAGGACGGAATAGATGCATATTCACTAGTAGAATCATTGGAATGACATCATTTTCTAGTGGTACCAATCATACCATCGGTCCATCGAAATTGCCCTGCACCAAGCCAGACCACATGACAATAAAATGCATGTTCACCAGTAGAACCATTGGAATGACATCATTTTCTAGTAGTACCGATCGTACCATTGGTACCAATGGTCCATCGGAATTTCCCTGTACCCAGCCACATCACATTACAAAATGATCTAAGTGCCCTTAATGAGATGCATGTTCACCAGTAGAACCACTGGAATGACATCATTTTCTAATGGTACCAATCGTACCATTGGTACCAATGGTCGGTCGGAATTGCCCTGTACCCAGCCACAACACATCACAAAATGATCTAAGTGCCCTTAATGAGATGCATGTTCACCAGTAGAACCATTGGAATGATATCATTTTCTAGTGGTACCAATCGTACCATCGGTCCATCGGAATTGACCTGTAACCAGCCACACCACATTACAAAATGATGTAAGTGCCCTTAATGAGATGCATGTTCACCAGTAGAACCATTGGAATGACATCACTTTCTATTGGTACCAATGGTCCATCGGAATTGCCCTGTACCCAGCCACATCACATTACAAAAATTAATGATCTAAGTGCCCTTAATGAGATGCATATTCACCAGTAGAACCATTGGAATGACATCATTTTCTGGTGGTACCAATCGTACCATTGGTCCATCAGAATTGCCCTGTACCCAGCCACACCACATTACAAAATGATCTAAGTGCCCTTAATGAGATGCATGTCTCAGCAGTAGAACCATTGGAATGACATCATTTTCTAGTGGTACCAATTGTACCATTGGTACCAATGGTCCATCGGAATTGCGCTGTACCCAGCCACACCACATGACAATGAGATGCATGTTGATTAGTAGAACTATTGGAATGACATCATTTTCTAGTGGTACCAATCGTACCATTGGTACCCAGCCACACCACATTAATGATTTGAGTGCCCTTTATGCGATGCATGTTCCCCAGTAGAACCATTGGAATGACATCATTTTCTAGTGGTACCAATCATACCATTGGTACCAATGGTCCATTGCAATTGCCCTGTACCCAGCCACACCACATGAGAAAATGATCTAAGTGCCCTTAATGAGATGCATGTTCACCAGTAGAACCATTGGAATGACATTAGTTTCTAGTGATACCAATCGTACCAATGGAGACTCTTCTTATCAGTACTAACACCAACGGAGTCTATTTGAGTGCAAAATGATTTGAGTGCCCTTAATGTGATGCATGTTCCCCAGTAGAACCATTGGAATGACATAATTTTCTAGTGGTACCAATGGTCCATTGCAATTGCCCTGTACCCAGCCACACCACATGAGAAAATGATCTAAGTGCCCTTAATAAGATGCATGTTCACCAGTAGAACCATTGGAATGACATTAGTTTCTAGTGATACCAATCGTACCAATGGAAACTCTTCTTATCAGTACTAACACCAACGGAGTGTATTTGTGAGTATTGGACAACCCTCTCTTGAAAACCAAGAAAAGCACAATGAAAAGCACAATAATGTACCTCTTGAATCCATACTAAATTCCACATGATACTAATAAAAAATTATACATGTATTGTTGCCAATTCGGATTCCGAAAGAATCATTCTACGTCTCTTGCACTTGTTCACCTTGTTAACAAAATAACATCAGCATTGATCAAAACTGGGTTTCTATTGGGGTTTTCGTAGATTTGTCCAAGGCATTCAACACCTTAGACCACCAAATCCTGGCCCTACAGTGGATACAAAGTTATCTTTGTAATCGTAACCAGTTTGTCAAGTACAATAATACTTTATCACCCAAGCAATGTATAAAGTGTGGGGTGCCCCAGGGTTCTATACTAAGAGCATTTTTTTTCCTTTTCGACATAAATGATCTTCCGAATATGGAAAGCCAAATGGTGCAAAATTCAAGAACGAAAATTGCCTTCACATTCAACAAGTTTCCTATCAAGCTCAAGGCAGATTTCAATCAAGCTCAACAAAATCAAGTCACTTTCAACGAATTTTCTCTTAAGGTCAAGACATAATTTTAAGCAAGCTCAACAAAACGAAGTCATCACGTTCAACAAAATTTTTTTTCAAGGTCAAGAGACGTTTGAGTCAAGCTCAAGAATGAATTTAAGTCACTTTCAAAGAATGAATTATCTCAATTTCAGGCTTCGTTCCACTACCGACACCAAATTAATTGACACGTTCTAACAACTTGAACCTTCAAGATCAAGCCGCGATCACCATCACGCTTTCTTGCATCAAACAACGTTGTCAACAAACTCCATACACTGTCAACAAACTCCGAACACTGTCAACAAAGGAGTTAACCCACAATGCAAGTTGTTTCAATATTTACCTTGTATACTATTCCGGAATTATTAACCCATAATGCATTTCGATACTTTCCCCGCCAAAAATTTAAGATGGATGCAAACACCTTAGAATGGGAGCAATTCTTTGAAGAATTGCTCTATTTAATGAATGATTATGAAGCCTTTTACAACTCAACAGATTATAGATTGCAAGAAAATATAGTTATTCGAATGGAGTCAGCCCTTCTTGCGCTTCAACAGATCGTACCTTTGGTGATCGATGCAAGACTTGAGTGTGCTTCTGTTGTACAAGAAATTTTTAATAACGTCCGTATTTTGTTTTTAGAATGGACAAGAAGAAGGGAAACTCAAACAGCGGCAGCGGCTCTGCGGCGCTGTAGTCTGAAGCCAAGTGACTTAAGGAAACCTTGGACTATGGAACAACCCACAAGACTTCCGTGCTCTTCAATAAACTGTTTGACATAAAAGTCTATTCGTTCATCAGACAATTCAGAAAATCCTGTTGTTTCCTGTAGACCATATTCAACAACACGTCTTCTTATAGTCCACCTTGATATCAGGAGCATGTCTGCAATTTGTTTCCAGGTGAAACCGTATGAGCGCAATTCAATGAGAACATCCTCGTTGAAATCAAACTTTGGCCTGCCCGGCCGTCCACTTCGCCCAACATTTGGGAATTCTAATGAATAAATTGCCAGGTTAGTGCAAGGAGAGCCTGTTTGAGTTTCCCTTCTTCTTGTCCATTCTAAAAACAAAATACGGACGTTATTAAAAATTTCTTGTACAACAGAAGCACACTCAGAACTTGCTTCGATCACCAAAGGTACGATCTGTTGAAGCGCAAGAAGGGCTGACTCCATTCGAATAACTATATTTTCTTGCATCTATAATCTGTTGAGTTGTAAAAGGCTTCATAATCTTTCATTAAATAGAGCAATTCTTCAAAGAATTGCTCCCATTCTAAGGTGTTTGCATCCATCTTAAATTTTTGGCGGGGAAAGTATCGAAATGCATTATGGGTTAATAATTCCGGAATAGTATACGAGGTAAATATTGAAACAACTTGCATTGCGTTGTTTGATGCAAGAAAGCGTGATGGTGATCGCGGCTTGATCTTGAAGGTTCAAGTTGTTAGAACGTGTCAATTAATTTGGTGTCGGTAGTGGAACGAAGCCTGAAATTGAGATAATTCATTCTTTGAAAGTGACTTAAATTCATTCTTGAGCTTGACTCAAACGTCTCTTGACCTTGAAAAAAAATTTTGTTGAACGTGATGACTTCGTTTTGTTGAGCTTGCTTAAAATTATGTCTTGACCTTAAGAGAAAATTCGTTGAAAGTGACTTGATTTTGTTGAGCTTGATTGAAATCTGCCTTGAGCTTGATAGGAAACTTGTTGAATGTGAAGGCAATTTTCGTTCTTGAATTTTGCACCATTTGGCTTTCCATATCCGAATACCTCGCAATTAACTGAAGCTTTGCTGTTTGCTGATGGCACTAGTATTTTTTATTCCCACTCAGGTGTTAACCATTTAACTGCTGTTGTTAATAAGGAGCTCCAGAACATAAATACTTGGATGAAAGCTAATAAGCTATCCGTAAACGTTAAAAAGCCGAATTATGTTATTTTTAAAGCTAAGCAAAGATGAATTGGTACCGATACAGTATATCTCTCTTCCTGGATGGCTTTGTGATTAATCACCTAAAGTTTGTTAATTTCTTAGGAGTATTAATAGATGTAAACGTTTCTTGGAAATGTCACATAAATCATATCTGTAAAAAGATGTTGAAGTCCATAGTTATAATTTCTCGAGCGTCCTTTTATTTATCTACGAGAACCAAATTATCCTTGCGTTATTCTTTAGTCTACCGCTATTTAACTTACTGTAACATTGCTTGGTCGTCTACTTATGTAACTACTGTAATTTGAACAGAATACTCTTGCTGCAGAAACGTGTTATGCGAATCATATCTAACACTACTTATCAAGCTCATACTATTCAGTTATTTTGTTAACTGAAAATTTTATATATTTTTAAGCTTAATTCTTTTTATGTTGCTAAGTTCATGTTTTCTTATCATCATCGCCTATTACCGCCGTCATTTCTCAATTTATTTGTTACTAATAATCTAGTGCACTCTTACAACACCAGAAGGGTACAGATTTTTGTCCTCATTTTTGTCAAACTAACCCTAAATTCTTTTCTATAGTTTTTCAAGGTCCAAAAATTTGGAATTCGCTACCAAATGATATTAAGCAATCTGAAACTGTCTTCTGTCTTAAAAGACGACTACACCATTTTTTATTTAATCGATAGATATAATTACATTATAGTCGTAATCACTTTTTCCCATCAATCTAATGCATGCGTCCCGTTTAGTAAGGAGGCTTCCCTCGTATAAGTCCAGTGGTTTCTGGAGGCCCCCTTGCCATTTCGATTAAGTCTTTGTCGATGTGTGTTACCCATTGTAGTGATTGTTCTTTAGTAACTTATTTTATCATCTGGTCAACTTATAAGTACATTTCTTTTCTTGTAATTATTCTTTTCTTTTCGTTGTATGGCGAAACAAATAAATAAATAAATAAACAAATATTATTTTCACCACCCAGGCCACCCACACACATGTACGAAACTAATAACAGTTGCACAGGAGACCCAGCTAGGTCACATGATGCCTAGCTACAGGTTAACAAAATCCCTTTACACCAATTGCCTCTTCGTTGATTGAGGGTGATTTAGGTGTGAATGGGTTGATAACTGCTTAGGCCAGACATGGTTATAGCATCATTATGACTGTTGCGTGGGTAGCTACATGTAGTACTGTATTTGGGAATCTTGATCAATGATGCAGGTACATGTAAATGTGGGTAAAATTTACATTGTAGATGTTACAATGGAAAATAATAATAAAAATAATAATACTAATAAAACTATTGAGGGAATGGCGCAATCCTCTATTTGGGACATACACCCGTGAGGAAACAGACAGCTTAATTTTTACCTATGCTCAACCAGGAAAGAAAAATCAAGAATGATAAAAATATCAGTGCAACAGGGTGCCACATTGCTTGAATTGAAATACAATCCATTTCTCTTTCGTGTTAACAAACGAGCCCTGATGTTTTTCTACATATGGCAACTCTTATGAACATAGCCCCAAACATGCAATATTGGGTCCTTCTAACTGAAACACCTTTTTGCAAGTTCACAGTTTGATAGTCAAGTTGTGTGAGGAGGATCTTCAACTTTTTTCCAATGACTACTTAAACACAATGTACTGTATTTAGCAAAAGCACGCTGAAGCGTTTGATCACTACTAGATCCATTATGACTAGCGTAAACAATGAGAATGATAACCTTAAGCCTAAAATTTAAGTCCTTTGGAAAAAATATTCGTTTTGCCACATCCCTTACGGTGCTTTAATTTTGCAGCACATTAAACTTTGGCAAAAGGCAATGCTCTTACACATATGTCCAAATAACCCCGATAGCTCATCGCAAAGAGAATGGTCACTCAAAGGTACCATTTTGTTCACTTTGATTACACTAGGACCGGGTGACCACAGTACTAATAAGGTCTGTAGCTAGGGAAGATATCTTTTTACAGATATTCTTTTTGTTATTCAAATGCCCGATTAACCACTGGAACTAAACAAGTCTTTGTTTCGATGGCCACTAAAGCTCTGGCTGGCACATTAACATCATAGGTGATGTCAAAGATACAATGTACATCTTCGCTATACACATGTACTAGAACATGTGAGCTTTTACATTTGAACTGTGGTTATCTAATTCTAAGTGAAAATGATTATCATAGTTAATGAACTGCCCCCCATTTACGAGTAAAATCGTCTTGCATTAGTGTTATTAATCTCTCACGTCTCACCAAAGGGTTAAACATGGGGACATAGCTTTGGAGTGGACCTAGAGGTTGTTAAACCATTGACTCCTGAACCACCCCCTATTGACAAGTCAGTCATCTATAACAAATAATATCCCTTTCACTACTGAAGCGGCCAAAAGCGGCCAACCGGAAATACATGTAGCTTCGAGTTCCTAAAGTGGCCAAAAGCGGCCAAAAGCGGCCAAGAGAGAATGACTATTTTTGCTTGTCCCTCCCCGGCCCAGAGATAGTTTTATTGTCCTGCATTGTTCTCCTTTTGTTAAAGGACATATTGACCAATCAAATCCACACAACTGCGCATAAAATTTGTTAACCTGTGTATGGTGGGGAGCAGCCAAATCTTGATCATAGCTTCGGCTTGAGAGAGAAATGGCGGAACCTCTGATTGTAAGCGCTGAGGAATTTCACGATATTTTTGGTAGTTCTGATGAAGAAAATAATGCAGAAGATTTCGATGGGTCTGATATTGATGTTCAGGAAGTAGATAGTGATATAGAGGAAGATGAAAATGAAAGCGAAAGCGACAACAACTTGAATGCGAGTGACACTATCAAGTGGTCAGATGAACTCGAGGATTTTGATATCAAAGAGTTTAGCGGCCATCAAGGGGTCACAGAACTGAGAAATACCAATACTTGATTGATAGATTTAAGCTGTGAAGTAGTAGGTTTGTACGTTCGATCTGACATCCAGTGAGAAACAAACAGTAACATTTCTTGTTACAGAGTCATCATTTTTTTAGTTCCCGTTAGCAGATTTTGAAATCTTGAGTCAATGTAGTTTTATTATAAAAAGTTTAAGTATTTCTAATTTTTGAAATTTTCTAAAGCATTTTTGGGATGAACAAGAGTGTAATAATTACTGAGACTACACTTGTTATATCTGTAAACCACGCGATATAGCTGAGTTGCACAGGTCATTAAATTGTTGAGTTGAAAACCATCCTATCTGTATGATGTCATGTGTTGGTTTTGAAGTATACAAATTTTCGGATCCCCCCTCCTAGCCCGACAATTGAAGTTTGCGACTGTAGTTTAGCTGTCCGCGAAAAACTTGGGATGTTACAAAAACTCCTCAGTAGCACTGCTTTCTTTTTTTTTTCCCGAAATAATTAAACTCTACAAATTTTCGAGAAAGCACTTTGATCTTACAATGTACAAGCTTTTAATGCGAAGAATTTGCAGGTCAGAAGCTACATCTACAAAATTATTTTCTCCTTTGACGGGCATCTTGATATGTCAATGATCCAAACCCCAGTTTTGGCGACAAAAAGGTCAAGAAAATAACAACCAGGGGTCGGCTACGGGATGACAAAAGTGTTTCACTGTGTTTCATTCATTGAATGTGAAAAGACATTTACACTTTGTTGGCTCGTTTGGATACTCACAATGACCAGTTGACAACACTCTTCAATTTAAATGTTCTGGTAAGTTGATCACAGGAATTAAATATTCATTTTATATCCTGTCTGTTGATTCATGGAACAATGAACATCACAGCTAAATACGAGTTTGAATAACAAAAGCAAAAATGCGCATCAAATGTGCGTTTGGAAACGCGCATTTAAAATCGTGTGTGCGTTTTGCGTCTGCGAAGGACACTTATTTCTGGTCTGCACTGTAATATTAAATAAGAAAAGACGAAGAACAACATGACAATAAAAATTCTTGTATAAATTAAGTTACACACAACAAACAGTAATAATGATGCTCCTCAAAAGTAAGTCACAGAGTTGGTTCGGTCGACTACATATATCTAAAAGTTTGTTAACATTTTGACACCCAAACTGGACTGAACCGGCCAGGCCAGTTGTCTCACGCCAGACGATTTTACTTGTCAATTGGGAATCCAGAAGTCAATGGGTTAATATTGATTTCTTTTACTTTTGTTTTTTTGGCAAGAGGCCAGATGGATGCCGATGGATGCCGATGGATGCCGAAGGAATGAAGAGTTTGGCATGCTCCACATGGTGGCTTGGGGAGACGAAGAAGCCTACTTATTTATGCTTTTGCAGCTCATGTGACTGAAAGCATGAAAGCAGCATTCGGAGAGAAAACACCAATTTCGCAGTAATTCTTGGCGGACTGAGCTCAGTTCTGCAGCCTCTTAAGGTTTCTTTAAATAAACCATTTAAAGATGGGGTCAGAAAAAGGTGGATGGCAGATAGAATCGATGGCCACCAAAGGAAGCCCTTGGAAGAAATCACTGCTTTGTGGATTGCTGGTGCATTAATTTACAACATAATATCCTGAAGAGATGATTGAGTTGTAGTTTGTCAAGTATGGAGTAATAAACAACCTTGATGATACACAAGACAATCTTGTGGACGGACAACAAGATGAACTTCTCGATGACGAATCTTGTGCAAGAGAACAGCTTGAGAGAACTGTTCGATTTTGACTATGAGTTATAGTTTGCATGAAGATTTCAGTTTTTAAACACTTTACATACATGTAGGCCTATTTACTTTACTGATTGTAAGAAGCGGGACACATTTTCTTATCCAGAAAATGGGTTTTTTTCACCTAGTTTTGCCTGAACAATTTCACTGTCTTGTGCTTGAACTTTTTTTTTCAAAATGCAGCCCAAAATTGGGGTGCATATTATACACGGGCTTGTATTATACACAGGTAAATACGGCATCTCACTGCACACATACATGTAGATGCATGTGTGGCAGACAAAGCTGACTTTAGAGTACAAGTAAGTTGTAATTCAAATAATCCTGCCCCATTCTGTGATAAATGATAGAAGAGAGAATCCCAAAACACCTTTTAAGTTCTCTAAATCTAGAGGATGACACTTTGAATTTCGCTGTAATAATTAGTGATGCAAATAGGAAACAAGTTTCACCCCACTCTCTTAAACATCTGCTTGAAAACTCTTGTTTCAAACTTTACAAAAAGGATAAGTACATGTATTTGCAGTTGACATCATCAAATTTGACTAACACTTGTATAGCATAAATGATAACAAGACATGATAAAAAAGGGTTCATAAAGAGAATTCTTAATTTTGATTATGTTGGTTCAACAAATCCCCAATCTTCACCTTAGATATGAAGTGTTCATGAGCTTACAAAGACAGGTTTAAGGTTACATTTTATTTCCAAAACAGACTGAAATCAAACTCCAGGGAGAACTAAAATTTAAGTCTATAAAGATTAGTAAGAATTTTGACTAAGATATTGCAAGAGTGAGGTAAGAATCTTACAAGATTTTTAAGATTTTAGAAAGAGTCTCTAGTTTTACTTAAGAATCTTAGAAGGTCTATGCAAGAACTTTGTAAGAATCTACAAAGATCTTAATAAGAACCTTGCAAGATCTTAGAAAGAATCTTAAAAGATATTGTAAGATTCTTGTAAGATTTGTATAAAATCGTGTAAGATGATAACTAAGATCATACAAGAATCTTGTAAGATTCTTGTAAGAATCGTGTAAGATAATGCCCATAAATTGTAAGATCTTAAGCAAGATTGTTACAAGAACCTTACAAGATCTTGTAGTACTATGGTGAATAAGGTGAACCAAGTCTTAGGGCTAATAAGACGAATTGTTGGAACAGCTAATACAACATCTTTTTCATTGCTTTACAAAATATTGGCCACACCACTTGTGGAGTATGCTGCTCCAGTCTGGAACCCATATCTTGTCAAAGATATTCATGCAATATAGAGCATGCAAAGATGCGCGTCAAGATTAGCTCTTAGGCAAAAATGAGATGATATGTCTTGTGAAAAGCGTTGCGACGCGTTACATTGGCCATCTTTGTCCAGTCGTAGGACATATTTCTCCCTTGTTGAATGTTATAAGATCGTGTTTGGCTTATTGCACTTGGATTTTGAGGAATTCTCTGAATTCGCAAAAGTCAAATCCGCTAGGGTGAATCACTTTATAAGCTTTATTGTAAATTATCTAGAATTAACTGTTTTAAATATTCTTTTTTTAACAATGTACTTAGCTATTAGAATAACTTACCTTGTAATGTTGTTGAAGCCGATAGACTTGAACTTTTTGAATGTAAACTGAAACCCTTTTTAAAGTTGTAATTTTTGTTTGTTTATTTTTTGTTTTGTTTTTTTAAGAGAGTTTTACTCATAGGGTTAACCTCTAGACTCTCCCTTTCAAATTTATGTAGTTATATATAAGTTTGAATAAACATGTATGCTATGCTAGGCTATCAGTTTCTGTCGGGGTAACACCCAAAAAGCCACAGGCGCATGCTTAGAACTATGGACTACCCAGCTCCAACACCATGTGATTGCATCTCAAAACAGCTTATCAAAGGGGCTAAGGTTAAACTCAAGGCAATGTTATTCAGTTGACTGTTTTGAGAGAATCAGTTAAATGAAACAAGAACCCTGCATAGGCAACGCATCTCCGCTGTTCTTGGAGTTAAAACATTAAACGCTGCTTTGTGACTCTTACACAATAGCATATGGATAGAACACATGTCTTAATTGAGTTAAAACAGACTTGGAAGCTATCCTTCCCAAACTTTAAGTCACTAAAATAATGATTGATGAATAATTGTTAACCATTGGTCTGGAAAACATCAAAATTTCAGAAAAACAGGAAGTTGTTATTTTCTTTCCCAGACATCACACATCATGAGATGCATGAGATGCTTTTGTTGAAGTGCCCCTAACCCCAGAATATTTTTTTCGCGAAAATGAATCTTTGCACCAGTTCGAAACACATTGCTTGCCATTTCTTCCTTTTTCTAACAAATCCTGCCTTTTTATAGGCTTCAAAACTAGCGAAAAACCAAGCATCTTTTGTCCATGAGCAAGTCAGAAGGGGAGTGGGTCAATTTCTGATTTGACGTCACAGTCTGATTCACATTGCATTAACTCTTTGCAAACATGCATGCAGAGTAGTGTGTGACATCAAATCGGAAATAGACCCACTCCCCTTCTGATTCGGTTGCGAACAAAAGATGCTTGGTTTTTCGCAAGTTTTGAAGCCTGTAAAATGACAGGATTTGTTAGAAAAAGGAAAAAATGGCCGCAATGCGTTTCGAACAGGTGCAAAGATTCATTTTAGCCAAAAAAAATATTTTAGGGTTAGGGGCACTTTAAAGAGCAGTTGAGCAGTTAAGCAACTAAAATCTGCTTTATGCAGGTGTACACAAAACCTGGGCTAGCCCATAGACCACAATTTTTCTTTGGATTTTTCCCAAAAACAAAAACAAAGTACATTAAAAAAATAAAACTAGGTGTAATTGGAACTTAGGAGAGTGCGTTCAATGTGTTTGTAGGCGTACAGAAAGCAGTTGAGGGGGAAGGATGGATGATTTGTGTGACAGACAAATAATTTTGCATATTTGAACATAAGGGTTGTGTACAAAGAAAAGGTTGTGAAGGCTAGTGATATCCCATGGTTCTTTCCAAGTGCTCGTAATTTGACAATCATCAACTTGTTGACAAAATGAATTAAACTGAATTTACTTTTAAGCTTTCTCATTTGAATTCAGTTTCGGATTGACCCTGGGCTATCTTTACCCAGCCCTGAACAACCTGGCCCAGGTGTTGTGACAAAGCAAACAGTTGACAATGTGTTAGGGCCTGTTTATATGATCTCGGTTACCTGAGACAGCCCTCCTCCTGAGACAACTTTAGCGAGCGTCTATATGAGAATTGCGTGACCGAGACAAAGTTGACCCTACTTAATTATGCATATATTTTGAAGACACACCTTCAAAAAATACGTATCATCATTTGTCTTTCTTTCTTTCTAGTTCGTTTTTATTAAGTATAGTTGCGTTTTCACATTCAGCAAATGGACTGACAATCTTAACGCAGCAGTAATATGTAGTTTAAACAAAAGGCTGCTAATGAATCGAGAGTTTTCGTTGACAGCGGTGAGAATTTTGGCGGGAAAAAACTTTTCTTTCGAAAGTAAACGCTAAAAACATGTATAAGCTCCCAAATTCTTGCTTCTTTGATTTCTATTTAATGTGTGTGCATTTAAGGTTTAGCTGTTTCATCTCGGGTGGTCGAGGCAAACTGTTTACATGTGAAAAAGTTGTCTCACCTACCAGGGTTACCCTACCTGCCAAGGCGAGACAACTCGCCTCCCCGAGTTGTCTCGCCCACCCAAGTTGTCTTGCCCACCTCATGTAAACGGTTAATAGAATTTTTAAAACAAATCAGTGGAAAAATATCTCGCCAAGGGTAACTCGGGGGGAGGCTTGTCTCGGGTACCCGAGACCATATAAACCTAAGATGTAATCAAATATCAAGACTACATTTTTTGTGCTGATCGCCGGGGAACAATGACTTGTTTTTGAAGAAGAACATGTACATATTTCTATCAAGAAATAGCTGATAATAAAATTATCTTTTGAATTAACAGGAAATTATCTATAACATTCATTAGAATATGGTGACCATTTTGGAACTAAACTGAAGTGAACATGAACATTCTAAATTGGAAAAAAGGATTTCATTCATCAAAGCCTTCAGTGGAATCTGTGTGCGACTCACGACATTAACTTTTTTAGTAGTTTGGTCGAGTGTGTTGATTTCAGTGACTTGAATGCAGTACAGTGGGCTGGTTTACAAGTTTTTCCGCATACCAAACATAGAGCTAAAATGTTTGTTTGTTGGGTGCCGAAAATATAAGTCATGATGAAATGGTGCCGCTGAGCTTCACATCTCGGTAAATTCACTACAAAAAGGAATTACTTAAATCAAGTGGGAATTATACTTAAATTTGTGTCAGATAGGCAAGGGAAACTTTCCCTAAAACAAGGCAGCACAATCTCCCTTAAGATAAGGTATATCCTTACAAAAATCAAGGTGGTAAATCTCTAAATGATTCCTTAAAATTAACATTCGCAATACCCTTAATATGAGGAAGTTGACCCAAGAATTAATGCATGGATACTCAATTTGTGAGAACCACATTCCCTTTAACAGGGCTGGCTCTAAATTTTTAAGGAGCACTTTGCCTGTAAAAAAGGAAGTTTGATACCCTTATTTCAAGGCAATGCACCCAGAATATGAACAACATTCTTGAATAAAGAAGTAACATTCCATAATTCCACTGGTAGATGTAGCTTAATAGCATGACTGTGTATTCTAAAAAAAATGTAGACATGAGTAGTATAAACAACAAACAAAAATTTATTTAATCCACAACTTGCAGTCAGAAATACAGTACTGTACACAAAAATATCAACATAAAAATTTGCCACTAAATTTCATACGAATAATATATTTCACTTGGGTAATCCTGTTTACCTAGTGAAAAGACAGCTTACCAAGGGCAGGTTATTCTGTAATGCCAAAAATGTTTTGCATTTGTAAGGTACAATAAGGAAATTTGGATTGCTCTGGGTTTATTGGGTAGGCAGACAGGTCATCCAGGGAAGTAAGCTATCTTGCTTTTGTGTGTTAACAGCTGGCCCTATTTTAAAAACTACTATCATAAAAGGTTGAAACCAAACACCAACCAAAAATACAGTCACATCTCTTAAAAACCACCCTTGATGCACAAAACCATGAGTATATGTGGTTGCTTATGGCAGAGATCCAGACAAGGAGTCAGTTAAGCTTTGAAGTAGTGGTTGATTACAGGGGAGCTTTACAGCTTATATGTTGGATTTAACTGATCTAACAGTTCTCTTATAAAGACTTCGTAGTTGCTTACAGGCAGTATATAGTCGCCTTGACTCTATTATTCAAACAAAGCATAATGTGCAACTGTAACGTAACTAAAATAATGTCAACAATGTACAATAATGACTGTGCATGGAGCTGATATAACCTTAAAAGTACATCTTCTCTACAAAACCTTAACAGCTGTTCTCAAGCATGTATTAAATCTGCATGTAACTAAGGTGAGCTTCAGACGTTACTCTTTGCAGGTATCTTCAGCTCAAATAGGCGTGCAGCATAACGAAGTGGTCTCTTGGCCAGGAAGTCATGTAAGACATGCTCTTGTAGGAAGAGATATGCTCCTTTTGCAACCGCTGGGTATTCCAGATGGAAAATATAATAAATTCCTATTAAGGAAATTACTGCTCTTGCGATTACATCTTCACCATGAAATGATAAGTCCATGAATTCTTCTTTGCTGTTTTGCATAAGCAGCATCTGTTGACCAGGGTTATACAAGAGGAATGGTGAAGGTGACGAAGCTCTTGCAGTAGTTTCCTCAAAGGAGCTACCTTCCTGTAAGGGAACATAATGAACTTGATAATTAAAGGTTGCATGTACATGTAGTTTTCTATCACACAGGCTAACTAATGTATTACTATTTTAATCACAGGCCATCAAGTAAATAGTAGTATTTACATACATGTTTTTTAATTTAACTTTGTATACATAGGTAAGTACAGTGCTCAGAGCTGAGCCTGTTGATAGCAGGTTGCTTTCAGTTAAGCCTCTGAAAGGGTTACCCTATGGCCTGTCCCTTAAATTAAATAAAGGATTCTGTTTCGTTTAGGCTTCGACATAATTCCTTTCACAACAACCCAGAGTAAAAGAATAACGTCCACCTATCTTACCTCTGGTGAAACAATAACACTTTGTACTGCATCTTTGTGGGCCACATTCTGTAATCTGAAGAGTGCTGGCAGGCACTGCAATGCCTTGATTTCATTCCCAAATTCTGAATCTATAATTATACAGGTTAAAAATAATGAAAAAGTTCTTTAAGCTTTCTATTTTAACGTATAATTATAATAGTACACTATTTGCATAAGACTGACTGACAATGAGTACCTTTAAGTTGTATGAAACATTTCTTTCTTTAAAGAGTGGATAATGCACTATCCACCATGGATGAAAGTATTATGTCATTTATCCACTGGATACACTGTTACAGTAGCTATTTATTGGTTAGATGCATGTAGCACTATCTGCCTTTGAAATGAATGACAGTGGCCTGAAACATTTCAATAGACTAGTTTAAAATTTCTGCATTGGTGCCCATACACTGGTTTTAATATCATAGGCCAAGACCCAACTAGTCCTAAAATGTAGAACAGTCTCCCCAAAGGAGCTAGGGCAGCTAACTCCTAAAGGTCCTTTTAATAATCAAGAGTATATTTTTTGGTGATTTGCTCTATATTTTCTTTTATAGTGATACAAGTTTACAGTCTCAAAATAAAGTTTTGTTTTGTATTGTATTAGTGAATTCTAAAGTGAATCAGGTTTTATCATTCTGAAAGAAAACACAACAGTACAAGTATTCAACCTAGCAGAATGAGCCAGTTTTAGTACCTTCTTTAGGGTTTACTACTTTCTTTCTGCTGGCCAGGTTCAAGATTGGATCCACAAGTCTTTTCCATGATAGGATCATGCTTTCAATTGTCAGCTTAAGATTGTATACCTTTTCCAGACAATTCAGCAGTTCTTCCTCAAACTAAAATAATAAAAAAAACAATGAAAGATGAGCAAAATCTAGTATGAAGAAATGAACAATGATTTTCCAATGACTGTTACCATTTTGCTGATCGCAGTTGTTTGTTGGTGAATAACTGTACAAGCTGCACCTTCTATAATAGTTATTATTTTGGCAACATTTTAGGTGTAAGAGTTGGTGATAGAGCCACAAGCAAACATGTATATTGTGCACGCATGTACTGTTTCCTGTCCTGGGTCTCTTGTGGTCAACATCAGAATCAGCAAGATATTCCATTACTCTATACTCATAACTGTGTTCACTTTGTGGTCCCTTAAGAACATTATCTTATTTTACAACACTTCTTCACTTTTAGAAATGCTGTCATTTAGAATTGACTGTGTTTTAGTTTTGCATCTGCTAGCCAATGTTATTTACCTCCACCTGATGACTCAGACACCTGTATTCTTTTAAGGACCTTGGGATCCTATTTCTGGCATCAACTTTCAGCATGGCCTTTCTGCGAGCTGTGAAGGTTGCTTTTAAAAGTTCATGCACAACTTTGCTGTTCCACTTGCTCTTTGTTAACTCTGATTTGAGTTTATTGATGTTCCGCTCAGTGGAAAGGCCATCATCAACATCAGTTGTAGATCCTGTCCATGTAACACAATCAGAACAAATTGATTTCATATTTAAAATTTTTTCTCCAGCTAATAAGTATTCAGTAGAGTACTACACTACTGTAGCTTACACATCATACCCCCAAATAGCAATAAATAGTACTGAGAAACTGCTCTAATATGATGATAAGTTGTACAGAAGTTTAGGGGAACTAAACTTTATAAGCTATACTATGTGAACTGTAAACTCTATTGCCTATTATAATTGTGATAAAGAATTTGCAAGTTTAATTACCACTCCCTTGATGCCCTTCATCTGACATGCTGCTATCCAGATCCTCTTCCTTTTCAGCCCGACCACTTTGCATGTTTTCAAATCTCCTCTGAAACTGCTTTTTCAGCATTGCCTAACAAAGATTTACTTTGTTAACTTTCCATTCACACTTAACTATTTTTTATGTTTATCTCAGCATGCAAGATCCAGAACCCAGCTGCATAAAACCCAATGTCAGATGCTCAGCCCACAGCTAGTGAGTGGGGGGGAACCCATATAAAAAGAGAAGAGATGCTTAGTGTCTTGCTAAGGGGTGTAAATTTCAGATTTTGGTCTCACCAAGGGTGTCGTGAGTAAAACACAATCATATGTACCTATGAAGGTCTCCTTTTGGGTTGCCCATGAACAAATATAAAAGTGTATATTTACTATGTATATTTTTAACTCTCTTTATTTACTCGACTGAAGTTCTCTATAGTATCCATCAATACTTAAACAAAATTATAAACAAATATCTTTGTCCATTGTCTTGCAAGAGTGTTATACAATACTTGGCGACTGACACAAAACGATTATTTGATCACAGCTAAAAATATTCACAAGCTTGTTATTTGATTCTTGCCCTTATACCGAGTTTCAAGAGTTCGTCCTTTAAAACATAAATCTTCCGGGAAAAAGTAAAATTGAAGCAGCTTGAAGCTCAATCACAGAATTAATATGGTCTCTATTATGGGTCAAAAAACCTAGACCACACCCAGATTGGTCTCCTTTGGGGGTTCAATTTAAAATTCCAACAAGCATCCCTCCCCTTTTTATATGGAAGTCCCCCCCCCCCTTCCCGCTCTGAGATCATCAATTCTTCTTACAATGACCCACCCAGGACAGGACACTTTGTGATACAATAAATCATACTAATGCATTACCAATTCATTAAAATGCTGAGTGCTTTAAATTATTAGGCTGTTCTACTGTGGGCTAAGGAAAAACACTTAACAGTAACTGCCTCAAAGCACTTGGGTGTTCAATGATTAAAAAGAACATTCAAAGTGACAAAACAAGATAGTCCACATTTTGAATTGGGGTAGTAAAGCAACTCTCACATGAATAAAAAAAATTATGGATTAGTGTGGACAGTGGATTGAAAACTGCTCTGCTCTGCTTTGACTTAAAAAGAACTAACCATTACTTTGCTTCTTTAGCCTTACCCAATTTTTGAAAGGTTTCCCTTTATCATCCACCTTAACTCCTGCTTGTTTCAAAAACTCCCTGGGGTCTCTTTCTCTCAAGCAAGGATATCTCTGCACTAACTTTTTGGCCAAATACTCGCTCATGACTGGTGTTGGTTTCTTTACTACAGCACAGACACATGTTGACACTGTTCTGACAACACAGCTTCTAATTTTGTTGTCCACTTCACCTGATTTTAGAGCTTTATCAACTTTAGAACCAAAATGCTCAGGCATCTGAAAGGAAGTTGGAAATCCATCTGGAATGCAAATTTTTGGTTGTTCTTCAAGTAGTTTTAGTTGTTTGTGTGGCCGTACTTCCTCCTCGTCACTCAACTCAGACATGTCTGTGTCCACTGACAATGTTCTCGACAGAGATGATGCACTGGAGCTTCCGCTTGAAGGTGTTGGTGACTGAAGGGTCTTACAGTGCTGCTGGGGGAAAATTTACAAAACTAAGGCTGTAATGAATGTCAAATTAAAAGGGTGGTAGTACAGTGTGTTTAACATTGAATATCTCCGAAATAAATTTCACATAGGACAAAATCACTCACTTCTGTTATTGGTGTATTTGTGAAGCAGTTCATAGACAAATCCTGTAGGATCTGCACTTTGTCCTTGTCTTTCAAAATACCATCTTCTTCAAAGTCAACGTATTCACCAAACTCCTCATCCCACTTCTGGAAAATAACTTGGGTTTGTGGCAACAAAATCCCATCAAATTCTGCAAAAACTGCTGCTTTTAGGTCTTGCAAGTCTGTGCCTTGAACACTTACAATTTTGCGCCTTTTGTTGAATAACACCAGAATTCGAATCATGTTTTTTGTAGATGCTAGGAAAAAAATGGAGCTTAATTAATAATTTCTCTTTTGTATCCTAGAGAGCAACTAAAATGACGGTTTTCCTAAGTTGAATTGAATATTTAAAAGCACTTATCAAGAACCGTCAGAAACTTAGTGACTGTGCGGGAAAACTCAATAGAAACTTTTGTCTGTAACAGTTCTTCCAGCCTGTGATGACCGGCACAATAATTATGCAATAGGTGAGAGCGACAGAAGTGGCAAAGCACAATCTGAACCTGTTGTTTGCGCGTGCAGTCCAACATCTCCATTCAGTACTTCAACAAATAACTGTAGGAGACCTTTGACAATTTCATTCAGGTCAAATTCAGTTTAATTTGTACTTTTTTTTAGTTTCTGATGGACTTCCACTTGCTGTTGATGATTGCTGAATTTTTCTTGATTTTTTGATTTTTAGCACGCGCGCTACGTGGCCGCGTGCATGAGCTTGATTTTCAAACACAAGGCGCTCCTTGCTCGCCACAAGTAATATTTAAAAGTAAATGTGTAACCTACTTACGCCTAAAGGCAGCGTGAAGTATTTTAAGTATTTCCGAGAACAGTAAACAGACGTACAAAGAAGAAAAACTTACCACAACAACTGGCCTCTTGCATGAGGAGTGAGAATCAAAATGGGCGGATGGCGCGTATTCCGAAGAGGCGGGAAGATGGTTGTCACGTGAATCGATTCCAGACCCACTCGGCAATTCAAATAATAATGGCTGGCGTTTGGAAGTGCGGCTTTTGTTTCGGGGCTTTTATTTGTCTTTTGTTGAGTGAACTACTCACTCATCTTTATGTTTACCACAAAGACGAAGGTAACTTTCATATTACATGCGGAATCCAAGGTTGCCAAAACAGTTACAGAATCTACAATAGTTTATACAAGCACGTTCGGTCTAAGCACGTGGCATTTCTCAACATTCCAGCAAACTCCTTGACAGTGGATACTGGCATCGACTTTGATTTCGTTCTACAACCGCGTACACACGCAGTAGAAGCTAGTAATCAATCTTTGGAAAACGAGGTAAGATTTCATATTCCTCTCACGCTTTAATACTGGCGCATTCCCCTGCAGTTTAAAGTCCCTCAGAAGACAGGAAAACAATTGAAAATGACTCGAACTGAATTGGAAAAACAAAGTTCCAAACGAGGTATTGTTCTGATCCAACTTGGTTTTCTCCAAGTCAAACAAAAAAACAGTCATTATATACCACTCCCCGTACACGTGTACGCAAACACAAGATATGCCAGGTTACTAAGCAGTCGAACGTGAAGTGGAGTCACACGGGCAAATGTGGGGTTAAACAATACAAATAGGTAACAAGGCTGATAACCCTATTGTATGGACTCTCTCTTTTTCAATATTTGCAGTCTTTATTGTTGAAATGAATGATTTTCTACAACATTATTATAGAAGCATACTTCTTGAAAATCTGCAGTTGGCCCATGTTAGGCTGACACCTGGTTGAGCATCTTCAGCTCTCTCCTCCCAGAAGACCAACTCTAAATTCATTTGCTTGATTTCCCATCATCTTAAATGGAAAATGTTTTTTTTTTTTTTTTTCAAAGAACAAAGAATGCAGGTTAACTCTTTCACAAATGCTGTATCTTACAATATTGATTCACAGGGTGTAATTATTCCTTGTAATGAGCTTGACAATGACCAAAGTTCCCTTGAAATTCCTTCTGGTTGTAACAGTGAGGAAGACACTGGAGATGGTACATCTAACTTATCATTTGAGGATGACAACTCCGAGAATTCTTCAGATTACAATAAGAGAAGAAAATTGGGTGCTGCCTTATATTCAGTTCATCTTCAAGAAAGGTGCATGTTGGCTCGCAATGCAGTTCAATTGGTTGAAGAAAGAACGACATCATTAATACGATGGAGCCTTTTACATATCCAGGCAGAAGTCCTAGGTACACTTGAGAATTGTGGGTTGGATTTGCATAATGAAATCCCTGTTATAAGGGCAATCTTTGAGCATGAAATGAATCCATTTGAAGGAATTGATACTGCTTGGTTGAAGGATCAGTTTATAAAGCAACACCTTCCCTATGTGGTAAGTTACTAATCATACAAGAAATAATCATTGTCAACAATTACCAGTTACATATACTTGAAGTTGTTTTTACATTGGCTGGTGGTTAAAGAAACACATTCAAGCAGTGAGGTGTCTACAGTAATTTTTAATTACCTTTTCATCACAATGACCCAATTTCATTTCATCTAGGCTCTGAAGAAAAAAAATCAGTCTTATGCTGATATTATTCCCCAGGGCCTCAAAGTCATGTTGTTTTATTGTTTTAACTATAATTTTAACATAAACAATGAATTGAAAAATGGAAGCTACCATAGTTTGTTCTACAGAAGGAAATGTGCCACTTAACAGACTCTGCATATTTTTTCATTGAATACTCCAAGGATAAGTGAAATGATCTACACATTTCATTGTTTATTCATTATATATAAGACAGACAGACATACAATGTGTGTTGAATGTGTACATGTATTTGCATTCAGGAAATCTTTTTGTTCTTGTGTTTTTAGAATCCTCGTGAAATAATTCTTGGTGAGGAATGGGTTTCGAAAGGGCGTGGAAGAAAACGAAAGTTGTGTAAAGTAACAAGAAAATATTATTATGTTCCACTTTTGGAGACTATTCAAGAACTTCTTAGAAACAATGAACTACGAAGGGAGATTTTAAAACCTTGTCACAGTGATGATGCACTTTATCGTTCCTTTTTGGATGGTGCTCTGGCTAAGACTCATCCTATCTTTTCCCAGGATCCAACTGCTTTGCAAATAATACTTTATTACGATGACATCAGTTTGACTGTTTCTAATGCAAAACGTGTTAAGCTTGGAATGTTCTATTTCAGTTTGGGAAACTTTGATGCCACTGTCAGGTCAAGGGTGGATACCATTTCTTTGCTAGCCATAGCTCATTATGAAGATATTCGTGAATATGGCATTGACAGGTTGTTAACACCACTGCTTGACGAGCTAGCTCAGTTAGCTCAGCCGGGAGGCTTCACCTTCAATTTAGACGGGTTTCACTTTCCATTAAGAGGAGCAGTCATAGCAGCTGCTGCAGATACTCCCGCAAGCCATTACATTGCTGGTTATAAAGAGGGTGTAGGGGGTGCCCTGAGGAAATGTCGGCACTGTAATGCTGATTACGATAGAATGCAAAATTATTTTGAGGAAGAAGATTTCATGCCGAGGACATTACAACAACATCTCGAACAATGTCAGGTTATGGATCAATCTCAAACATTAAGGGACCACCACAGTACCAACTATGGCATAACGAGAAGAAGTATTCTCTGTGACTTTCCTTTTTTCAACGTAACTCAACAAATGCCGCAGGATATGATGCACGTGTTGTTTGAAGGAGCAATACCTTATGTGATTGGACACTTGCTCAAATACTACGTACTCACTAAAAAGACATTCACTGTTGCACAACTCAACAGGCGTTTGCGTGAATTCAACTATGGATACTCCCAAATGGCCGACAGACCACATAAAATTACCATGGGAATGATTCAAGCTGACTGGGGTGATGAAAAAGGACTATCAGCATTTGGACAGCATGCAGCCAAGAACTGGTTATTTTTACGTGTCTTCCCTTTCATCATTGGACAATGGATTGACATGGAAAGTCAGCAATGGAAGGTGGTGGAAAAGCTACTTGTAATATGTAGCATACTGGTTTCACCAGTGATTTCTGTGGAAAATGTGGCATACTTGAAGAGGTTAATCAAAGACTTTCTCTCTGGATTCAAAGAAGCATTTAATGCAACTATTATACCAAAGCTGCATTATTTAATTCATTGTCCTCGACTGATACTGACTTTAGGTCCCCTTGTCAACTATTGGTGTATGCGCTTTGAGAGTAAACATCAATACTTTAAAAAGAAAAGCCGGAAAAGTAATTTTAAAAACATTTGTATGTCATTAGCCAAAGGTCATCAGGCCAGAATATCATCATTTTTAATATCAGCAGAGGAGGGCGATTTCGTATACAATATGTCCAATGGGAAGATAGAACATTTAAGTGAAGGCCATTTTGAAAGTGCAAAGAGAGAACTAGTTGATTTCTTAGAGCTAGATGCTGCATCTATAACAAGTGTGTACTGTACATCTTGGATTTCTAAACATGGCACCAAGTATATCCCTGGGGAATGTATTCTTTTGGTTAGATCTGAAAATGAAATGCCCGTGTTTGGAACTCTGAGGATCATTTGGGTTTTAAACCTTCAGCTTATTGTGTTTCGAGTCTCCATGCTTGAAACGGTAGATTTTAATGAGCATCTTAATGCATATAGAGTAGAAGAGTCATCTCAGGCAAGTGGACTGGACCTTGTATTGCACAATCACTTACTATCACATGAGGTCATGCATATTTTTAACTATGATGGTGGTAAATATGTATCACCCAAAACCTATTTGGGTGATCTACTTAACGAAAACCGTTAGCCTTCACCTTGTAAATACGTTTTGGTATCCATAGGCACTGTCAAAATTCCAATGGTTTCCCCACCAGTCTGCTGTTAAATTACTTTTGACCTTGGCCTATTAAGCTTGAGGTTTTAGGAAACTCGTTGTACTTAGTGGAGCTGACCCTGGTCAAGTAAATGTAGAGAAACCATGTCTAACTCTGTCATGTCAGAAACTGTACAAATATACTTGTTGATCGAGTTGATAGTGGCACATTTCTCATGGCTGCTAATGTTGTGTTGTCAAGCCCAGTCTGCAAGAAGACCATTAGTTTGCATGTACATTTATATATTTGCTGAGTACATAAATTGAAGTACAATTAGACATAGCTTAGAAATTAAGAGCTCGTTAAGCAAATTGCTTCATTAAAATCAATGTTTAATTGTCATGGCTTTTGGCAGTTCTTCATATGAATTAATGCTAAATTAATTACCATAATTTAAGCTCAGAAACTGTGTTGACTTTAGTTAGGCATGTACAACTTAAAATACATATTGTTGGATGTTTTCAGAGATTAATTACAACATAATTATGTTCTGTTTTTGGCTAAGCTATAATAATTGCAAGTTTGATCACTTTGACTTTGACCAGTAATTATATTTGCCATGAAATAAAGAGTCTGAATCTTGTTTCAACAATCCCTATTTTAAGGAATGGTGTGCTACATCAGGTGACAAATTCTTAAATTGAGGGCTTTCTTAACCAAACATCAACCTTAACTTTAGGTTGTCAGCAATTAAATCAAGGAATCTGGTTTTAAACACGAGAAATGAGTCTTTTTAATGGGATATTTTTCCAAAACAAGAGAGGTGTTCTTAATTCAAGGCGAATTTTTAAAAAGACAGTCCTAAAATTAAGTAACAATTTTAAAAGTATCCTTAAATTAGAAATATTACCCTCAAATTAAGAATAATAGTCGAAAACGAGGTAAATTAATTCTTGTTTTAAGTAATACGTTTTCAAAATAAGTAGAATCCTCTTAATTTAAGAGTAATACCATTTTGAAGTTAAGGGGTTGCTACTAAAAATAAGCAATTCCTTTTTGTAGTGTTTACTTTGTGAACTACAAAACTTCGCAAATTTTAATACTTTGTAGCACAACGGCCGAGCTACAGAACTCGGTAAATTCACTTTGTGGCACAACTTCCGCCGAGCTAAACAACCCGGTTTGATGCAATGTGATGCACCAGGTGTTGCACACATTTTCCAAAGACAGTGACGAATCATGCTGAAAAATATGATCTATGAAGACTTAATCCAATGTAAAATTTTACTCCGCGTGTTTTACTTACCGAAAGTAGACCTTCAGGAGATCGATAGAAGACTCTTGAAACAGAGGACCTTCAGCAGACTCTTGAAATATGTACGCTTTACGAAGATTCAGCAAACTTTAAAACTTTTAAAAGATGAAAACTTTACGAAAACCGAATATCAGACCTCACCAGCAAACGTTTGACACCGAGGACACACCATGTGACTGCGCGCGCGTAGAAGTGAGGCAGAAAGTAGTAGGCATGCGCCTCAGAGGGAGGCAAAAATAGCAAGGGGGACTTTTGTCTGATTGGTTGATAATTTGTTTGTGCCCAGGCTTTTTTGACACGCGAGCGAGCGAAATAACAAACAAAATGGCGGCCGAAGATGTCTTGTTCGATTACTTGCTATAGGAATTTTTTTTAGCCACAGCATCGTGTACACCTTTTTTCTTTCGGAATAGCGGTATTTCAGTGGTAAAACTTCTTAACAGTCTTTCGCTCTTGTGTGATCGAATTTTCGTCGGCGGCTTCATGCACAATATTGAGTTAGGCAGATTTCCGAGTAAATGTTGTCATAGATCGATTGAGGTGGGAGTTCAGCCGAGACGGCCCTGTCAGTTGAAGTCTGCTAAGGTAAGATGAGTTCGCTATTCCTTTCGTTTTGTATATAATCTCAAGCTAACATAAGGAAGCACAGCCTATTAAATTTTCTTTTAAAAATTAATGTATTTTACTTTCCTTCTTGTCAACAGAAAAAAACCTTATAAGAAATGCCAGTGTTATCAACGTCCTCTTCTTCACCAGTTCCTAAATTTTAATTACTAGTTTCAACTAGCAACTTGTGTGGAGGTTTTACTATAACGCCATGGATTGAAATCAAGGGTTAGATAATAGGGGAACTGTAGGAAGCTGCACAGTAGATCGTTGATGAAGGTGCATGCGAGCTATTGCTATTTCCTATTTTTTTGTGTCTTTAAAATTCGATTGTTCTTCAGGGAATTTTTCCTATTTTTTGTGCTCATGGCTGGAGAAAAATAATGTTGTAAGCTTGTGCTTCATGTTGACAAAACAATTATTTTGAACCTCGCAATGGTGACTATAATGATGTATGTCCATTTAATACTGCTATTTTGTTCCCACTTTTAGATTTTCTTATTTTGTGACCCTTTCATCCACTTGACACCCTGTAAATAGCAATTTGTTGAAGTTACTGTATACATTATGTGGAGGGGAAACCTCTGCAATGCAGCATGCCAAAACACTATAATTTATACAAATGAACTTCTAATTCACATTAACTCTGAATTGCCAAATATTTAGGACTTGCTTTGTGCCCACAAGTCAACTTGAAATTTAAATAATACTCAATATTTTATCTTCCAACCTCATCAGAAAGTAAATTCAACTTATGCTGGTCAATGCCTTGAACAAGTTTCAATCTTAAGATATTTGGGTATGTCACTATGTGAATTGAACATCACCTTTCCTGGCATCATGATCTTCATTATACATGTATTTGTGACAATAATTATTGTATTGCATCATAATTAAGGTAAAGCATTATCTCAGTGAACATTGTCTATTCAATATCTATTATTCGCTTATTTACCCATATTCACTAAATGGCTACATATCTACATGTATCTTCATACTAGATTCTGCAAAATCTTGAAAAGACATAACACAGGTGGTTGGTAGGGACTGGTTAGTGCAGTAGTTTCACTTTAAAAGCATTGTCATCATCAAGGCTGAGTACATCAAGGGCAAGTTTATTCCAATTACAGATTGTGCATGACCAAAAGCTGTATTTATATTCATCACACATTGTGGGGTAATTAAAAAGTTATTAGAATCATCAATGACGCTCCCCTACTGCGGGTCTAAAACACAGGTCACATTTGACCGGTCACTCGTTGCAAATCATTGTTTCACCTTTTTGAAAGTAACCCAAAACCATCAATTTGGCTAACGCCAGCCTAAAAACCAACCTTGGGCCTAGGGTTAGCCAAATTGAGGGTTAGGGTTACTTTCCAAAAGGTAAAACAATGACCTGCAATGAGTGACCTGTGGAATGTGACTTGTGTTTTAGACCTGCTGTTCCCCTACAAGATTATATTACCTCACATTATCTTTCGTTAGGTCTATTGAAATGTCACGATAATTATTGTTAAAATGCACACAAGTAATTATGTATGATTATCTTGGGTTTGTAAGCAATATAAAAATAATAACCAACTCAGGATGTGTCTTTGCAGCATTTATTCCTTCCTTCCTTATGCTATGACAGATATACAACGATTCTGCTCATCTGTTATTGGAAAATGACCTTCCCCTTTCTCTTCAAAACAGCATACCTAACATCCTATTTTAAAAAGCAATTTTTTAACACTATTTTGCCTAATACTGATTTCCTTACTCACTGGTATGTACAGCTACACTTGTATTTGCTTATTTATCAGACTGTCTAAATATTGCAACTGAATGGATATCCTGTTCAATACATTGAGTACAACCGGTACATTTAAGTTAAGAATATAATAATCATCCTTTGCCTGAGATAGTTGTTAACTTGAATGTATTCACACTACAGATGGCAGTCACAAATGTTTCACCTGGTTACGTCACAATCACTATTTCAATTAAGCATTTCACATAATTTTTAGGTATAATGACTTCCAAAAAAATTAACTTGTACTTTCTTCAAAGTTATTGTAAATAAGA
>NC_090881.1:12846488-12856488 GCF_036669935.1 Montipora foliosa
CTGTTCGGATTGCAGAAGATGCATACCTACATTTATGGTCGCCACGTTGTCGTCTTGACTGATCATAAACCACTGCTTGGCGTATTCAATAAAAACACTCAATCAATTCGCCTTGAACGAATTGCTCTCAGATGTCAGGACTATGACTTCACACTCACTTATGAACCAGGATCTGAGAACATTGCAGATGGACTATCAAGGTTACCTTTGAACACTACTGGTACGGGAACAAGTTTTGTTGAGGAGCATGTACGCTTTGTCAAAAGTGCTGATGCATTGCTCTTAATTGATGAAATAAAAAAGGCTGGAGAGTCTCACCCAGAATTACTAGAAGTGCCGAAGGTACCTGGTGGAACTCAGAGCCTGGTAGGTAATACATGGAAACATTTTAAAGATGAACTGAGCTTTGCACAGGGCCTACTGTGGCGAGGTCGGCGGATTTATGTTCCAGGGAAGTTAAGGAAAAAGGCATTGGCCTTGGCACATGAGGCTCACCAAGGGATTGTGCGCTGCAAGCAACGCCTTCGTAGAATACTGTTCTGGCCGGGGATGGACTCTGACGTGGAACACTTCTGCCGAAATTGCGAGACATGTGTGCGGCTTCAGCCACTACGACGAGACACACCTAATACAGCAACTCCAATTCCTGATCACTGCTGGGAGAAGTGTGCCCTCGACCTGGTTGATCCATTTCCTGGAGAGATCTACATCATGACTGTTGTTGATTACAGAAGCAAATGGCCCGAGACTATTGTCCTTAAGCGTATTGCAAGTAAGAGTATAATTACTGCCTTACAGATATATTTGCACGATTTGGAAATCCAAAAGTTCTCATCACGGACAATGGACGTCAGTTCATAGCGGAGGAATTCCAAGACTTCATGAAGGCAAATAGAATACAGCACAGAAGAGTATCACCCTATTTTCCACAAGCAAATGGGCAGGTTGAGAGATTTCATAGGTACCCAAAGCACAGTGTCAGAGCAGCAGAGTTAGATGGGTTATCCTGGACAGAGGTTCTGCCTACAATCCTGCAAGTTTACAGGTCCACCCCACATGCTGGGACTGCCATGACCCCTGCTAAGCTGTTTCTAAACAGAGAGATAACAACAAAATTGCCGACAGTACCAGAAATTGATCAGAACAACCCTGAAGAGAGGTACAAGGAATATGAGAGAAAGTTATGTGAGTATACTTATGCCAAGCGACATGCACAACAACGTGACCTAGGACCTGGGGATATTGTATTTGTGGCAAATACAAAATCTGGAAAAATAAAAATAATGGGTCACGTGTCCCGTATGCGCTTGTCACGCGCCGAAAGCTGACAAATATCGAAGAAAGGACACAATTTTTATTAGGCTTTATGGAAAAGTTTGATTTACATTGTCGTTCTTATTTCACTATTGTCATCTAGAATACTAATATTTCTGAAGTCTGAACAAACAGAACGTTTTACCCCCTGGTGCGACATGGAACCGAGGCTAAATCACGACAATGTCAAAATAATGAAACGGCTGACAGATTTGAAGATTTATAACACGTCGTTCAGCTTCTCGGCTGTTGGAAATCACTGCCCAAAAAAATAAGACGAGGCAATTTGTGTGAAAATAATAAACTTTTGTTTCCGGCGCGTAACAATGTTTACTATACTTCTATCTCGTTTTAGTGGTATAAAGTGGTTCACTCCTTCTTAGTGAGCCCTGGACTAACTTGGCTAAACTTCACCCTCGTTTGTTGAGTGTTCCTAGTGTTTCCGTAGTGTTTCTTCTCGCTACTGAGATATTAGTTATCAACTTCGTCAAAATTCTCTGTTTGCGAAGTGCTTACAGTATTTCTGCAAAAGTCTTCACACTTTCATGCCTTAGAGCACTGAAAGGCTAAGCGAACGCGAGTACATCTCCAGTTTGCACAACAGTTGCCTCCACGTGTACAACCGCAAAATGCCAATTCCAAACATGCTGCAGATATTACCTCCTGCGTCATAAGAAAGCTTTAAAACTCCTTCTTCGTCGTAGAACCATCCATTGCCGTCTGGATTAGGAAGTGGAGGACACGGTTGAAGGGCCGTCTTCCATATCAGGACCTGGTGGTTGACTCATCATAAGTGGAGTTGCAAAGCATCTTGCGTCGGAGGAAGAGAATCAACGTTCTTTCGTGTCTTTCGAAATGCTGTTGCCCTCTCGTTATTGACATGGACTTCTTCTGTGCCTCTATTGTAGAGTTGGCAGACAAATGCCTCAGCATCTACAAGTACATTAGCATTAGGATGGCTTTCTTCGCCAAGGTGCTCAAGCAGCTTCACTGAAGGACCGTCGAAAGCTTTCCATGCGTTTTGTTTAGCTATACCGACAAACTGGCTCGTAGTATCGCATTCAGTTAAGGCAATGTGATCTTGTGAACTGGTATGTAACACGTTCTTCTAGAAGTTACAGAAAACATTCATATGTTTTGACAAAGATTTTCCCTGTGTGCCAATAGGAGGACAGGAACATCTGTGTCACGACACAAAACGTTAACCTGGCTGTATCCTCTAACTGTGGCATCTGTGGCATGGAGAATAATTCTTGTATCTGCCTCTTCATGGTTAGAAGCCAGTCCTTCAAAGTCCTCCCTTGACTTATCAGATGACCATACCTTCAGTATGTCACTGAATCCACCACTAACAACCAGCTCACGACGAGGATATGCAATGTGACTCTGACATTTTCGTACACAAAAAATGGGCAAGACTGGCCTTGTTGTCCTCTAAGGCAATAAACCTACCCCAGTCGCCAATCCTCTGTTCCTGGCTCTCCACATTCCTCCTGATGCCTTTGCTCTTCCCTCCTTTGCGCTTTCTTCTTGTTCCTCCTTTGATAGAATTTGGGAGATAGCGATTAAATACTACGTCGACTCTAGTACAGTTTTCAGAGAAGTGGGAGGTAACAAACGCACTGAACTTGTCACACCACTCTCCAAACGTCTTTGCACCAGAGGCATTGGCCAGAGATTGAACAGCCGCCATCCCATCGATAATAGTACGTGTCTCACTCTGGTTGACAGGGCACTGGCTCTGAGAAACATTCTGTTGTAATATCTTGCTCAAATCTGACTTCCCTGATGCTTCCCTAAGACTTCCTTTGGGAGTGGCAATTGAAAGCGGGACAGGAGAAAGTTCTCTTTGCAACAGTTCGTCTACATCGACGTTACGACCAGATTCTAAGGCTACCACGACACGCCTCAAGAGATCGCGGTCTGCCTTTAGCGTAACCGTCTTGTTGTTATCCAAAGAAACTGGTACACAGTACAAGGTTTCAAATGTTTTGAGCTTTCTGTTTTGTTTGACACGGTCGTGAAACTTGACGTCTTTCTTTATTAGCCTGTCTTGCACAAACTCTTTTACGATGGTCTTGCCAATTTCTTCTGCGCCCAGCAGGTCATGTCTGATTTCTTCACTGGCAACATCCCCGGTTGTGACTGAGACTAAGTTTTCCGCTTGACGAAAGACCTCATACTTCGTGAAGCATGACACCAGCTTAAGAACATCCTCTTCATCTCGCCGCATTCTTGCCTTTCCCAGCTCTCTATGACTATCACCCTCCTTCCTACCGACGTTAAACATGGTTTGTGTGTCCTTCGACAACTTGGCTCTCTCGTTGTAAGTTAAACACCAACGATCTCTTGCAGAATCTGTTCGAGTGATTCCAACAAGCCCTCCTGCCACCTTACCGGAGCGATTCACATGCTCTAGCGCTTGGTCATCGGGAATCTGGTTGAACGAGTTTTCCGTCTTCTTTGTCACAAAATCCCCACACAGGAATGCCTCGTAAACCTCTGGCGCTGTCTTGGGCAGCAACTTCATTTTAGGATGTTGTAAAAAAGCATATTTTCGAATCTATTGACCTGACTTAATCGATGTTTAGCTGCCTTACAATAACCTTAACGTTAGCTTATTAAGAATATAGTGACTTACCTAGAGTTGTCTTGATAATTGGTTGAAAGTTTTATTTTTCCCCTGCTAAACGTTTGTCTATCCTTCAGACGCGTTTATAAGCAACTGTTTAGGACGAATACGTTTCTATTCAATCTGTAATAACTTTCCTTTGAAAAACAAAATGGCAGACTAGGAGAGCCTCGATCTGATGCCATCTCGTTTTCGCGCTAAACCTTGCTTTCATGTATGTCTTTTTGTCTCGATTTTCAATAAACGATTGGTCAAGATTTATAAATTTGTTACCATGTTAATTTTTTCTGAAATTGTTAGGTAGGTCCCTTTATCATAAGATTGCAAAACAAAATTTATTTGTCCTATTCCGCTCTAAAGTATTATCAAGCATCTTACAAGAGAAAATGAGGGGACAGAGAAGGAGGCTCCCGGTCCAGCCCTTGGGATATGTCATGTCCACGAAAGTTATTTTTAGACGAGCGGAAGTTTTCCGAGACGTCCGCATGCAGGCCAACCTCGGTCCGATGTTTGAAAGAAAATATATAGTCATCAGCCTTCCACGTGCGCCATCATTTTCTCTTTTCACTAAGAACCTGAGAGCGAGGGAAGACGGCATGCGGACGTCTCAGAAGACAGACTTCCGCTAGAACAAAGACTTCCGCTCGTCTAAAAATAACTTTCGTGGACATAACATATCCCGGCCAACGCCATGAGCCTCCCTCTCTGTCCCCTCATTCTCTCTTGGCATCTTATCATTCGTTTTATTGAAGAAATTGTCAGATTATTCAAAGTTTAGATTACAAGGATCGTTTATTCAAATGTGAACTGTTTGAATACTCCTATTTCAATTTTGTCAGGTACGTCTAAATTCTGGCTTTTTTAGGGTCACGTGACTGATACTTGCTGATCACGTGATCACAGTTCGGCTGACATTTCCAGTTGCCAATCACGTTTATGCAACTAATTTCCAACATTGTGGTAGTCTCTTTCCTCACTTTTATGAGCCTTCTAAGTCCAGCCTCGTTTCCATGTTGTAGGAACAAGAACCTGGAAGAAAATCCCTCTAAGTTGCCGAAGTCCGACGATTTCGAGGTGGAAACAGCAATATCCTTAGTCAGGGAGGATAAACGAAGATTTTAAGCTATGTTTCCTGCTTCTACCCAAAATGTTTAGCGAAAATGAAAAGTAAGCCCTTTCTGAGACGGTGCCTCCTGACATCGGTTCGCGTGACGTCACAAAAATTCCGAAACGAGGCGCCGCCATCTTGGAGGAGTAATGTTCTATTTGTAATGGCGGCAACTGAAGCGTGTCCTTCTGAGAGCGAGACAAATTCCAAGTTTATTCTGTCCGCCTATGGCGAGTCATTACTGGGCAACATAAGGAAACAAGAAAACTGTACTCCGGAATGTCTTCCTCCAGTCGAGTCGTGCGATCTTATGTCATATCTATGTTCGATACGAGTTTTTATACAAAGGAGTAAAAATTTCAGAAGTCTCCTTGCGTACAACCATATGGTGTCCGGCTTTATTACAAGTGTTCTTGGATAAACATTGCGAGATAAATACGTGGTTCTTGCAAAAGTGAGACTGTTCTTTCAGCTCACTGTGCTGGGGGTTTTTGTATGGATTTGAAGGATTTCAAAGGCCAACACTTGGTCCAATAAGAGCCTTTGACATTATCAGTGGTGAATTCATACGATTTTGAACACTGGAGGTAACCACTGGGTATGTTTAAGTTCCATTGGTTGCTCCAGTGGCCATGTTAATTTATATGACAGTTTTTTCATGATGTTGTCTGTGACGACATTGAGGAACAGGCAAGAAGTCTACTCGGACAGGAATTCAGGGGAATTAATGTTGTCCCCATTCAGCAGCAACTAAATGGATCTGACTGTGGGGTATTTGCTATAGCATTTGCTACGAGCCTTGTTTTTATGCAAGACCCCTTGACTATGCAATTTGATATCCATGCGTCCTCACCTTTCAAGATGTTTGAGGTCCAGTCGAATGGAACTTTTTCCAACCGTTGATCTTTAATAATGGACGTTTTCCTAAGTGTTAACCTTTTAAGCCCTAACAGCGAGTAGCAAATAAGTTCTCCTGACCTTACATTATTACTGCCTAATGAAACATACAGGTCAGGAGAATGAATAAAAGGACCATCTAAGATAAAATGTGTCAATGTTTAACTGAACAGTACCATAAGAAATGCACTGTATTGCAGAACTTGATATGGGGCTTAAAAGGTTACATTCTTTGTTGCACACAGTTATATAAAATTATTTAAATACCCTTGTTGTTATGATACACTGTAAGTGACCATTGCCACATCTTGTACTTGTTTTATTGGGAAAAATCCCACAGATGAGGGACAGTGACTTCCAGGTAGTACCTGCAAAGATTAAATCTCAGTAGAGAACTGATTTTAAGGTAGAATGAAAGGACCCAGTTATCTTGAGAGGCATTTTTTCATTCTGTACTAAAGGGATGTGTGGAATAAGGCCCCAATTACAAATGACTCCTGGTATTAAGACATGTATTAAAATCTCCCTTGGATTATTGAGCATAAACAAGACAAATTGGAAGGAGAATCTAGCAGTTCATCAGGAGGCACTTGAGGCTTCATTCCAAAGAGCTAGAAATATTGTTGTAATTATTTTACTGCCTCTCCAACCCAGTGTTAGATATTAAAGGAGGATCACAGCATCCATTCAACAATATTTTAATATTTGATGAATTTTATTACCCTTGTCCATGGATAAAAATCTCATTTATTACTAAGGCTCACCATATTTTCTACAGGATCAGAAATTTTGATCAAAACAGTGTCAAGTATCTGTGTGGGAGGCTAATAGGAGCCTTGCAATATATATATTTGTATGAAAGAACGCTACATTATTAAAATTATACAATAAAAAACTATTTACAAAGGAAAGCTAACATATAAAAAAACCAAATACATGGTCAAAACGTCTCTATAGCAGACACCAACTTGTTGGTCAAAAATATCAAGACAAAACAACTTTAGCTAGCAAAAACATAGTTTTGGTTTTCAAAGCTGACACTCTTTGCTACCAGTGGGCTACATCGTATAACATATAGCCTAGTAGTAGCTCAACCAATCAGAATGCAGCATAGATAATCAACCACTAGCTGGATTTTACTAAACTGAAATACACTGTCAAACTCTTTCAACTAAGCACTAGAACCCAATTAAGTGCTGCACTGGGTACTAGATTGTCAATCCCACAAGCACTGCCCTTAGAAACCAAAACGAATTTTCTGTTTTACTGAGCTTTAGTTCAATTGCTATTAATTAATATTACTTAATTAATTCCGGGGCCAACTGCATAAGTTTTTTTTTAACCAAATGTTTTACCATAGTGATCAAAACTTATTTAAATAAAAAAATATGGTTGTGAACCTGCTGAAGCTTGTGACAAGGGTGAATCATTACCATGTAAGAAATGTTTACATTTTCTCAATAATCCTTATGTTTTTTCAACCATTAAGTCGTGAGTTTACAGTCATGGTTAGTCACCTGGGCCGGGTTGTTCGAAGCTGGGTTAAGATAACCCAGGGTTAGTGCGAAATTTGAGCGCAGACATTAATTAAAGCTTAAAAAGTAAATTCAGTTTAATTCTTTTTGTCAACAAGTTGATGATTGGATGCTCTTGAAAATAACACAGAAAATTACCCGAGAAAATTCTTTTGAACAAAAGAAAAGAAACCGGTGTTAGAATTTAACCCCAGGTTAGTGCTAATTAAAGGAGATAAACGAACATCCATGACAGTTAACCAGGTGACAATAATGCAAGAAACAACAGCTCTAGAAACATCAAAACGATAAGCAAGATCTTGGTGTGGGACGGCCAGCCGTAGTTTTATTAACACCAGAACAAACTCCTGAAATTTACTCAATGACAGGGAGCGTCTGTTGACATGTGGAGATACAAAGGAGAATGTTTTCATTAAACCTTCCCTCGAGGGTAACCCAGTGTAAAAGCAAACTTTACTGTCATCTCCCTCAAAAAATTCCTGTTCAAATACGGTGGATTTTTCTGGCATCCAAGGTTTAGGCGCTCGAAACATGTAATCAAACTGCTCGGTTTGCGTTGACCGTGATTGTGTGAGTTCGCTTGGCTGAGTTTGCATGACCATGTTGTTCCCGTCTTCCTCCTCCTCTGGAACATCTACCAAATCTTCTTCATCTTGAACCGCGAAAGAAATATCCCTGATTCTATCGCCATGGGGTTCTGATTCATATTTCCTGGACATTTTTTCTTTAACAGCCTGATCCTGTTCTTCACGCTCCCTCTCGCGTAACTTACGTCTTTCTCTGGGCTCTTTCTTGTTGTTTCTCTTGCTGGTCTGAACTCTTTAACTTGCTGTGGCCCAAAAGCAACCTAGGCACCCAGTCTAGATTGAATTTATCCCAGAGGGAAGCTGCTTTTCCAGAGTGAAAATGAATTCCACAAACATGGTCGTTCTCAAGCTTGCTTTCAGTCAAGTCATCACGACTTATGGCCGCTAACCATTTAGTTCGTCGTTCATTCGACAAAATTTCCGTCTGCGCGCCTTGACCAGTAATAACTTTAGGCACCCTACAAAAACTAAGGTCTGGACGTCTCTTTTTTTCGTTGGAACATCCAACAATTACACGAAATGAAGGCATCGCTACGAGACGCGAGGAGTCGCGTGACAGACTTCACTCCTCCAATATGGCGGAACTAACTTTTCAACGACGTCATAGTCATGTGACAGCACAGACACTATTGTATGAAGCTTCGCTATATTTTGATTGTGTTGAGTTGTATTCTTATTTTTTGAACTTTGAACTGTGAATAGGACTACCGTTGAACTATTGAACTATGGGTTAGGATGGGATGTTATATCCTGGTATCCCTGTGTATCACAGGCCTGGCTGCGAAGCTGAGAGTTTTGCTAACGTGTTTTGGACGAACTTTGTGTATCTCTTAGTCTGTTTAGTCACGATTAAAGTCGCTTGCGATACTACAGTCAGCATAATGATTTGTTCTACTGCAGGTTCATGTGTTCACAAGTTTGCCTTTACATCTCATAGATGTTTAGATTCTCAATTACAAACTCTGTTTTCAATGGCCACTCTACCTCACTGTGTAAATAGTTCACCCTGAAGTCAAAATAGATACAATTCTCTTCTGAGGAAATGAAACGAGACAAAAATGTAGTTTAAGGAATGGGGGCAAACAAAACAAACAGTGCCATTGTCACTGCCTCCAAAACAGCAGATTAAAAGCCAGTTTGATAAACAACAAAGATCCATCCCTTGCCCAGGGCTCATTCTACGAGAACGGCTAAAGATGATGAGATGCTCATGTTCAGGACTTGCACAAATTGAATGGTGTCCTTTTTGAATTAGTCCCAACAGATTTCTTGAGCAGCATCCCAAGACATCACTTTGTCTTCACTGGTAGGACAAGACATGGAAAATTTATTTTCATGGCTTGAAAAGCACAAGAAGTAGGTTTGCTATGGAATAGCATGCTCAACAATGTACTTTGACTTGATTATGTCAACTTTACAACAAAATATATTTACAGTAACAAGTGTAAGAACGTGGGCACTAAACATGCTGTGGTTCCCTGTTGGTAATAAGAACAGAATTAAAGTACTGATTTTACACTGACTTGACAGTACGTGCCGTCAGTCGATGAGATGAGAGATAAAACCACAATAGAACATTCCAATGGTTTCATCACAGAAGTACCACAGATTCTCAAAACAAAAGATGTGGTATAATAATACTTCCTTTCAGGAAAAATAGCTTTGGGTCAATGTATACTGGGGAAAGTCGTTGTCAGAAGGCTCATATACGGCGATAAGAAATCAGATATTCATTCAAGTGTATGAAAAATTAATGATAATCAGGCTGAATTGAAATTGCAATATATAAACTATACATTACGAAGACGGTGAAGACACCTCCGTGACTAAATAGCTGAAACCAGGGCTTTAATTAAACCTTAGCTCACTGGATTTCACGGTTATCAAATGTCTGTGATGTTACGGGTGAAACTGTGTGCAATGGCTG
>NC_090881.1:12888988-12896488 GCF_036669935.1 Montipora foliosa
ATATTGTGTATCTTTATTCAGCTATTCGATTGGGTACAGTTTATGAAACTTTCTGGACGCCTTTCGCTTTTGGATGTGGGCAATGAACAAAACACCAAGGGAACTCCTTCCAGTCAGTATCACCTGACTAAACAAGAAATGGAGGCCTTAATAGGCTGTGGCGCCCTTTCTTCAGTTGCGGACAGGAAACACAATGTGAAGCAAACATTTTCCACAGAGAAACAACTCCATGGAAAGACATCTGTTTTAAAATCCTCCTCACTGGATTCTGGAGCTGTTGTCTCTTCTGTGGTGAAGATCATTTGTGGAGACAATAAGACCCAAATTGGAAGGATAAGTCACTTTCTTAAATTGCATGATCAGCTCTATGGTAAAGAGAGTGAATTTGTGACGGTGAAACTTTACAAATCATGCCAGCAGGATGTTGAGAGTCTTCTTTACTATGTAGACACAAAACTATTTGACATGAAGACTGTTTCACTTAATTGCCTTTCGCTCCTACTTGTAACAGCTGTAGATGATGGTAATGAATCGCTTTTATGGATTTTAAACTTTTGAGCAATATATATGGATGGAATTATGTCAAATATTATTTTCACACTGTGCAGGCCTTTGGCCTTAAATAAAGTATTTAATCTTGTTCAAGAATCATCATTTTATTCACATCAGTATAGACTGATTCTGCATTATTAGATGGCATTGTGCATACAGTACATTTAATTTGTGCATGCTACCAGAATTCAGACAAATCAGGTCAAAGTGGTTAAAGTGAACATTTTAATTAAAGATAAAGCATTTTATAGAATTGAATGATGCATATGCATGTGATTATATCATTTTTTTACTGATCAGTTAGTTTTCATTTCACATACTTTTTCACAGGATTTTCTATTTCACACACATAACTACTCGATATGCATGACGTGGGTGGATAAAGATATTCACATGATTTTTCATATAGTCTGTACCTGTGAAAGGACATGTGAAATTGATAGGAGGCTTTCACTTGTTATTTTCACACAGTCTAAAATTTCACACAATTTTGTTCACTGCATTTTTCACATGGTTAAACATTTCACATGTATTTCACACTATCTTCACACATATTTCACATGGTTGACTCCGGTAGTGTTAGAAGCTCTGATAAGGTTGCATGATACCTGGAGGACCTTTGATTAGAACAGAAACAAAAGGAGAGAGAAAGAGAACGACAACAAAAAAACAGAATACCAGTAATAGCTCAAACTTGGTGGAAGATGTTACTCCACAAAGTCTTTCCTTGGGCACTAAACCATTTATTTTTACGGATGCATATTTTAAAAAAGTGGTTTAATCGTTTTTTTCCCTTGTTCAGGAATGAACCTCGAATTTTTATTGTCAACTTGAATGAAATGACAATTGTCTGTACTCTTTTGGACATAAAGAAATAGTTGCTCTAAAATGCGAGCGAATAACATGATTCCTATTTGCTAGCTGGTTATTGACAGTTGACTCCGAAAGGGCCTTTTTCCTTTTCCATTTGCTCGCTGAGGGTGTGCTCGTTTTCTTTTAAAACTCATGCGATTCAAGAAAATTTCATTGCCAAACTGGTGAATTCCAAGTAAATTTCACTTGAAAAACCGTTACTGCACTCATCGCTTCATGGTTCATGCAATTGCGGTTCTTCGCAATTTAGGCAATGGATTTTTCTTTAGAGGAAAGCAAAGAAAGTGATTTAATTAATTAAGCAGTAACCGGAAACACCAAAACACGGACAATTCAAAAACCTTTTATTTTCACTAACCCTGCAGGCAGTAAGAATAAGTAACTAGGGAGCTCCGCCTTTAGGTTTGGCTAAATCTATATATTACATATATTTTTATATTTCTTCGTGTGCAATCCTAAACGAGACCTTCACTGCTATAAATGATGGCATTTTGCTAAGAACACCCTAAATGAGATCAAAATCCGAACTTTACACCCCTAACCGAGATGACATCCCTGCCCCTTTCATATGCGGGTCTGCCGCCCCTGACTTCAACTTGTGTTCAACTCATAGTTCATGGCTTTCTTAAGCATTTGTAATTTTTAGCCGTAGAATGCTCAAAAATATTTAGTATGAAAATGATGAGGAAGGGGATGATATTCAGATCACAGTAACAACTACTAGATCTGGGAGGAGGGCTATTCACTATTTTCTTTGAATAGTTCATTGAGTTTTATTTAAGTTGTATTAAAACTGTTTCTGTGGTTGAGGGCGGGTCATCTTATTTCATGTGCAGACTCAAAAAGGGGCCATATATATTATGTTATGCAGTGGCAGGAACAGACCCACGGGAAATTATGTATAGGAAAATAAAAATGCACCAGCCCACCCCACCCCACCCCCCTCTAATAAATGACTGGTCCCTTAGGTTTTCAGTTTTGTGATCATAGTTGTATTATTGACAGATTCAGTTTGGTTATTTATAGAGTACAAGCTGTAACCGATGTGTTGGTTTACCTTTCTCCGATTTGAGAGCTGTTCAAAAATAGTGTGCGACAATGCCCTCCCTGTTTTGTTACAGCAGTTGTTTTTGTAGATAGTTAAAACGTTTTACTATCCTTTTGTCAACGTTATTTTAGGTTTTTGTATAATGTATTTAACGAAACCTACAGATTTCTCTAGTTGCATGATGTTAATCCCCTTTTTCATGTCAGGTGCTGGCATTGGCACTTCTACGAGCATTGCCAATTTGTACCTCACAATCTCAAGTTACTCAAGGTAAGCGCTTCGGAGCCAGTGACCCAACACGCCGGAGCTTATCCCCGGTTTCCGTAGAATTAAGCGGCTAGGTATATTTCTACTCCCCCCTGGATGGGATGCTAGTCCATCGCAGGGTTACTCAAACTATGACGTAAATTGTTTAGTTTGTTAATCGTGTATTTTAATTTTCCATGTTTGCCTTGTCGCATTTGGTAGAGTTTTACACAAACTTAGTGGAAATATAACTATGATTGGATTGCATGCTATTTATTGCTTGACTCTTGATTTTCTCGTCTTTTATTAATAATTAGTTTATTAACCCCGTTTCATTCAGTTTAAATCAATTAAATCATCCTCAATCACAGCTGGTTTCTGTGATACCTGCCTTTAATCGATCAGTAAATCAATTCCTGCACGACAACTCGACAACTCGACTCAACAGTTGTTTGGCACGTGACAGTTTGACCCTTCAACAGTCACCCTTGAGTCCGCTGCTTCAGTATCTCACTCGTTCCCTGTCCTCACTCATGAGAGGTACTATCAGTTTGACAAGGTATCATATCCCCAAGTGGCCATGTAACGTTTTTATTACATAGATATTGATGAAATGCCCAAATTAAAAACAACTTGTTTTGTTCCTTTTCGAAACAGTGAAAAAGTTGTCACCAAACACTAAAACACGTATGTTGTGTAACATGAAACAAGATATGAAAGTTATGAAAAACAAATCATGATCATGCCAAATTGAGCAAAAAAATGTTTATGTAGTAGAGAAGAACTGTATTACAACACAAGAGTATCTTACAATGAAGGGGAAGCTCGCGTTTTATTGGATAATCATGTTAGTTACCATGACGACACTCATATCCTCACATGTGAAAGATAAAAATGATATGTTCACTGCATGCGGTGAAGATTATGACTTTTTGTCAGAAGGATAATCCTAGTATTTCATCAGAATAAAGCTTTTTTGAGTATCCTTTCTTCACCCAGTTATAGATGCATGTATAAAGGGCTTAAGAAAGGCATATTTGAGCCCTGCAGGGGGCCTGTATGTGGAAGTTTGAGCAACTTCACCTTTATTTTAAAGGACGTGGTTGGAATAGGTATAAAGACACTTTAGAAAGCTAAATTCAGTGAGAAAATTCCTCACTTTTCATTGCTGTCCTTGGCTCGATGTCTTTCTATCATTTCCCAACTGGGTGCAAGCACTGAGACACACAACACCAACTTCACAACCTCCGGGAAGATAAAGAGTTAAATACCTAGGGTATGCCTTTGGCTGAAGGGGTGTTGAACCCTAGATTTACATGTAGCTGGCTAATAGACTTTGAGAGTCCTAGTCTTTCAGTCTTGTATTACAAGCCTGCAGCTGTAAAGGTAATTTCTATAAACATGAACAATCTGTCCTTTGCCATTGTTTTGAAAATGTTCTTTCTGTTAAACTGATAAGTGTACTTGGATCTGAAGTCCCAAATACAACTTGGAATGGCTCTGCTTTTCAAAAACCTTGTGACTCAATTGCATTTTTAAGGAGCGAGGATGGCACAGTCGGTTAGTGCGCGGCCTTGGTGGAAGGGGTCCTGAGTTTGATTCCCGGATCTCGCATCCTTGTTTCGAATTCTTTCCGTTCTGTGTAGCTTAAGTCGCTTTAAATACCCGTAAAACGGAGCACTGATGGGGAGGGGGGAGTAAAATGAGCGCACCGTCGACCTCAGGTTTGTCAGTTGAATTACTGTTACGAGTTATCGACGTTAAATATGGTTGCTTTACTTTACTTTTACTTTATTTGGCCCAGATCAAAATCCAGCCCAATGGCTCAGTTATGGCCCACTTCAAAACCTTGTGTGCGTTCACTCCCTGAAAACTATCACGAAATCTGCTTAATGTTGCCCATTCCTATTGCCTGCATGTTTCTTTCACACCCTTTACTCTACCCTGCCGTCCTTCCCTGTAGGGTACGTTTGGAGTGGAAGTAAGTATGACAGCTGATTTTCCAGTCAGTCCCTTGGTGTGAGGAGTGCATGCACTGAACCTTGCTGCCACTGGTACTTCTGAGCACTGGGCTGGTTCTTACCTCTCCTCCCACCTCACGTCACCTAATCCCATAGCTCTCACTTAAAAAGAAAAATAATTTTAAAATTGCCCTCCCAGCTTGAACTATAGGTGAACAGGGGAATCTGATGAATGGTTGAGATGTTGATTAATCTTGGTTTTACATTTACATCATCTGAACAAAACACTGACCCCTGTCTCACTGAAATTCTGTTTCCTTGTACAGTGGTGATAGAAGATGTCCAAAAAGCAAGGTCAGAAGTCATTAAAGGATGTTCTGTGGAACCAGGTTATGCAAATGTACCGGGGAAAGAAAAAGAAACGTGAACATTCTGGTAATTTTTTTATCTATTTACTGATTCATTGTGGATATCTCGATGACAATCATAGTTTTACAAAATAACGTGGCTTTAGTTTTAAAAAATGAACAAGCGCACTTTGCAAGTGTGAGATGTAACCTTTCTACCTAAGAGAAAATCATTGGCTTTTCATTGTCAAGGAGCAATTTTACATGTTTTGCATTAGGATTGTTTTCAGCCTGACAGGAGATTATGTTGTTTGTTTTCCAATAGATCCTGACCAGGCAGAAGCGGGAACAAGCACACACAGTGATCAGGAACAAGGTACAGCTGTATTATTGATACTTGTATTCACAAGTTGTCTGAAATTCAAATGTTGGATGGGAGTTTCTTTCAAGCACAGTACTGAGTACCATTTTCTGGCTTACCAAAATTTAAAGACTTTGTAGTGGTTGTAGGAATCTGTCCAAATTTTTGCTATCCACATATAAAATCAGCAGTTGGTAATTTGCTTAAAATGTGAGGTATTTGAATTTATTATGAGAAGTAATTTGAGTTGCCATTGGTGCTTAAAGATATTGTTATGTAGTACATGTATATCCGAATTTGATAGCCATGAAGGATGGCTACACCGGACATCTGCACTGAAACAGAACCATCCATGAGTCGAGAAGACGCAAACGGCAAAGTTGTGTTTCGACAAAGTACGAGATATCGATGCTAAACAAGTAGCCACATGTACATGTGCAGTAACAGCTTGAACTATGCTCTTAACCCTAACTGTTCCTGAGGCTTACATGCTCAATTCTCTTTCACCATCCACATTCTTTCCTTATTATGCATACTTCCTTGCACATGTTCAATTTACCTTTGTTTCAAAGAGGCATTGTTATGCAAATGAAATTCTGAAGAGAGTGACTTCCCACTGTCCATTTGTGATGTGAGTGAGACGAAACGTCCAAAAGTGCTAGATTTTCTATCTAAGCGAGTAGAAAAAATCATTTACCTCAAAACTGATAGAGGAGAGAATGCAGTCTCTTAGGGAGACGTATCACACATCTGAGAATTGCGAAATGATATATGTTCATCCACACGTGGATACATCAGTTTGGAACAAATTGTCACAAGGGAAAAATGGTCTGATTTAGGGCTTCAGGAATCAAACGTCCATTGAGAAGACTGCTCAGGTTCTTGTGGCCTTCAAAGAAGGAACCCCTAGACCCCAAAGATCTTCTGGGTCTGGGTGCTCTGTTCAACGTCATCTCTGTCATCGCAATACTGGCTTCCAAGCGTTATTGAAGAGTTGAGAATGTCTGAAACCAGAGTTGATCAAGGGTTTCAAGTCCTTGTGTGCATCGTCGACATCAATTTCGGAGCTCCTCTTGGCCGACGATCTGTCTAAGAATCTGGACGACATCTCTAAAGCTAACAAAATAGCTATAAAGATTACAGGACACAGAACAGAGTGGCGAAAAGCACAAATGCAGATGCGTTGACTACATTCCAAAGGATAATTTTTAATACAGAAGATACCTGAGCACAGCTGCTTAGGGCAACTAGGGGTGGTACAGTCCACGGTGCTGCTTGTCAAACGAGCAAATTCCAAACCAAAACACAAGATTCTCACAAAGACAAGTGGCCGTTGTAAGTGCCACTGACAATAATACTAATAATACACTAGCTGGCAATTTAGCCTTCAAAGTTGATGAATGGTCCAAGATCACATCTGATCCCCGGATTTTACTGACCATAAAGCGTTATCGTCTCGGATAAGAGACAACCCGAGGTAATATATGCTCCAACGCAACGCATTCTTTCCTCGGATCAGTGTGTTTTAATCCAATCTGAGGTGGGAATGTTAACAATTTGGCTCGAGAGATATAGCAGTGCTGTATTTCAAGGACATCTACTCTCTGCAGTGCACATACCAGGCCTGAATAATAGTAGAGTGGACTTGAGTTTGCGCCACTTCAACGACAGAATTGAGGTAAGTCCATCCTGCTGTTTTTGCGTGGCTTACTCACTTACTTTTTGCGTATTCCTGATTCCCAGAGGCCCAGTGCATGCAAGGAGGGACAACATTCCATGTTCACTGATGATCATGCCTTTGTGGTCTTTCCAGTCATGGTACCAGACAATGTTAGGAATGTGAATCACCTGCCTGATCCTGCCTCCCGGAAGGCTGAACCAACTAATCCAGCGTCACAAAAAATCGATTACTTCCACTACGAGATCAACTCCAGTTAGACTCCCTGGACTGTATCAGGGAACAGTTCAACGGTCAAGAAATCTCACCTTGGTCTACGGACGTTATCAGCCAATCCTGGTCTACGGGCACAGAGAATCCAGTTAGGTGTGCATTGTGTAGCTGTTGCAGTCTGAAATCACCGGATATTTTTTAAGCCCATGTAGAGAATTACC
>NC_090881.1:12901488-12911488 GCF_036669935.1 Montipora foliosa
GAGTTCCTGTCTCACAAGCCTTCAATGTTAATAATCCTGTGGGACGTAGAAGAACCCACACACTTGTCGCTAAGAGTGGGGCACGTAGTTCCCGGTGTTGTGGTCTGTCTTCTCTTGTGTATCATGGTTGGGAGGGTAAAAAAGGGGCCACAGTAATTGGCGCAAGCTGTTGTGGCGCTCTGCCAGCTTGACTGGCAAAGTTAATAAAATAAAAAGAAAGTTTAAATCAGCGATCTAAATCGAAAGTCTGCTATAAAACATTTTTACCGTTCAGTCATGGTTTTCGAGGTTCATTTGAAATGGAAATTGAAAGTGCAGTTGGTAAAGGATCCACATGAAATGGCGGAGGTGAGCGTTGGTTTGTTGTAAAACGACCAGTCTTCACGATTCCCTTGCTGCCGTCTGGAACTTTCTTAAACATTTTTTAAATTCCTCGATTTCAGTAACAAATTCGTTTTGCTGGGCGACCAGCCCTAAAAAGTAGAATTACTCCGAGTGAAACAAATTGTTGGCGTGAAGATTGTTTAATTTTCAGCAATAATTATCTGGAAAAACGAAGTCAAACACTGGTTGGCAAAAGTATGAACTCTTCTCTTATCTTTGAAAACTTTCAGGCCAACTGTTGTGGCCCTCTTTGTATTCTGTAGCCCAGCAGCATCTTGTATGCTCAATATTTCCGATTCAGAAATGCTGGCGAGTTTACGCCGGCCATTTCGTTTTGTTTGGATCACACGTTATTTACTTCATAGGCAGTAAATAATGCTCAATTACTCCGAGATAGCGAACCAATCAGATTGCTTGAAACACCAAGATCACTGCGTGAGTATATTTTAAATTTTATTATTTTATTCTTTTTTTATATCACTTTCTATATGTGACCCTTCATGCGAAAAGGGGGCCTATCCAAATTTCACGCTATGGCTATTTTCACGGTCCTCGCCGTGAAAGTGTTGAAAAAGGATTGGAATAAGAGTGAAATTTCCCTTTCACGCCGTGAAAAAGATCACAATCACCGTGAAAATATTTCACGCCGTAAAAAAATGCCGTTATGTTTGAGAAATATTTCACGTCGTGAAACAAAGCGTACTTCTTGCGCAAACATCAGTCTGTTACCCTGAACATTATTCCATCAAAATGTCACGCCACCTTCAAAGGGTTACTGCAAGCTTCGAAATCGGCCATCTCAATCAGCAAATTGCGAACTCGGGGTCCATTCGCTCTTTTGTTTTCTGTTCTGTTTTATGTTGTGATTTCGGGAAAACAAAAGAAACAACAAGAGACAACAAAAAATATTCGTACTTACTAAAACTTGGAACATTACCCGACACCCTTCCAAATCGATGCAAAATGAGATACGCGTTTCTTATTTCGTTTTTTGCTAAAAAGCACGCAACTTCAGTTTGCCTCAATGGGTTTTAAACGTCGAATATTTGTAAAAGAATCATCATAGTGGTCGGATCTTTACTAGAAAATCGAATGAATGAACTCAGTAAAACCATAACAGAAATTAAAGTGTCGTTTGCACAAAAGTTATTGGAATGAAATGATTACATTATGGAGCCACCCTTACACCACGCCGGCCGGCCTACCGTTTTACTAGTAAATTACAAAGAAACCACATTTTTCGCAATCACTAAACCAGTAATTACTTGGCCAGAACTCGTTTTTGGCAGTCCACTAATATAGGAAATCAAAGTTGGTCATAAGCCTGCGCCGCATTGTACTGCAACAAAAAACCAAAGTCGAGGTTCAGGGGAATAATTTGCATTTTGTTTTGTTCAAAACAAAGGAAAATGCAAATTATTCTCCTGAACCTCGACTGTGTTCTTTTGTTGCTGCACAATACGAAACTAGCCTATTCCGCTGTGTTTATACTTAGTTACTCGTGCTCTGGTGATGTGAATTTTGTGTTTTTGTGAACTGAATAAAGTTAATCTGCTGTGAACTGTTTCGTACTTACCATTGGCCTAAATCATCGCGTGTTTGGAAAAAATCCAAAAAATCTAACCACCAAAGGCTAACGTTCTTGTTTTCAAAAGAGAGGCAATCACATTTTTAAAATGCATGCCAAGATGGCTGCCACACTCTTTAGAGCTCTTGCAATATTATGTCTTTTTGCTTATGTGTTCGTGTCTGCTGGGGGTGAAACCTTTCTAAATGGTTACCTAAGACAAGATTGTCTTCATGGGGCGACGAATTTTGCATTCCGTATGCATTATTCCCGGCATTTGCGGGTAAAGAGGGCTGTCGTTAGATGTGACAGTCGTGGTTTGCTCCTTCTAGCAGCACCGGGGAAATTTGTTGTCCTCGATATCACTATATCAATGGACATTCATCCCAATCCTGGATGGGAGGATCGTGACAGAGATGCGGTCAATTCTACTAAACATTGCAAAATTGGTGTCCACCGAAGAGAGAATACACCTATGCTGGACCGTTGTGATATTCTTAAGTTGCATAAATCTGCTGGTAAACCTTTGGCTTCACTACTTGGGGATCTAAAAGAGCTCGGAATACTCAAGTACAGAGGACCAGGGAAACGGAGGGACGGTAGAGGAAGTGACAAATTTGGCTCAAAGATGTGTAGGTCGGAAAGAAAACAACCGATAGAGGTAGTAAGGAGTCGTCGCCCCGCTAAATCTCCTCAAGAGTTACGGCGAACAAGATATCTCACTTCGACTCCTCGAGATAAACCATGCCAACGTGATAGCAAGGCTGAGTTTGCGGTGCCGAAATGTATGTTTATTAATATCTGCAGTCTCTCCAAAACGAAGAACAAGGTGCGGGCGTCAGTTGCGCTGGAGGCAGATTTGAAAAACCATGATATTGATGTGTGCGTTGTTACTGAGACCCATTTAAAGCTAGACCAGCCCGGTGCTGTGGTGAATATTGCAGATTTTAATATATATAGGAGGGATAGGAACTGGTCAGGACTTGATATGAGGAACAAGGGCGGCGTGGTACTTGAAACCAAGAATGTAAACGAGGCGGTGAACAAACTGGAGACAACTATACGGGGTCACTTGGATAGGTGTATGCCAGTAAGGGTGGTCACTATGTCATCACGTGACCCTGCCTGGATGACCCCTCTTGTTAAAGCCATGTTGCGGTCGAAATCGAGGGTGTCCGATGAAGCTCGGTTGAAAGAGTTGAATAAGAGGATTTCGGAAGTGATCAGTGAGAACAGAAAGCAGTATAATATGGGTGTGATTGGCTCGAAGCAATGGTGGAAAGGTGTTGACCTGGTATCGCAGCGAAGAAACGCAGCCCGTATTACCTTAGATCGTGAATCACTTGACCAGTTAAACGAGTACCTCGGCAATCTATGCAGCGACACTAACTACATTCGGCCAGTTGATATTCATATTGATCCAGATGTCAAGGCTCCAACAATCCCTCTGGGACTCGTTTGGAACACTGTGTCTAATCTGAAGAAAACGGCAACCGGCCCGGACGAAATTCCTTTTTGGCTTTTAGAAGAACACGTGGAACTACTAACCCCGGTTATCTCTTATGTGTGGAATCTTTCCCTGTCAACTCATTCCTGGCCTGAATCTTGGAAGAGAGCGAACATCAGTCCATTAGCTAAGGTTGATGTACCTAAGGAAAACGGTGATTTCCGTGGAATCAGTGTAACACCGGTGATCGCTAGAGCTCTTGAAAGGGTTGTATACAACACACATGTCAGACGCGTCATTGAGGATCACCTGAGCAGTAGTCAGTTCGCGTACAGAGAGGGTGAGAACTGCACATCTGCGCTCTTAACTATTCAGCACCAGATCTGCAAATACCTAGATGACAATAACTGTAAAGCTGTGCGACTCTTTACCATGGACTTTTCCAAAGTATTCGACTCAGTGAAACACAACCTTTTGTCCACCAAGCTTAAACAATTACATGTATCGCCATATCTTGTTAATTGGTATCACAGTTTTTTATCCGCTAGACAGCAACGCATTTTGTCTGATCACTATCATTTTAGGTGGAAAGCCGTCAATAAGGGTACCACACAAGATAGCGTTAGTGGCCCCCACCTCTTTAATATATTTCTTAACGATCTTGAAATTACATATGATGGCTTCCCTGGGTTATTCAAATATGCTGATGATTCGACAATTGTTGCACCGGTACTAGGCAATACTGACACCTCTGTAGCCTTAGTAAACGAGTTTTTGAATTGGTCGCGAGATAACTTTATGTCGTGTAATCCTAGTAAATGCAAAGAGCTCGTAAATTAGAAAGAAATTGAACAAGGACACTTACAATCCAGTCAATTGCATCCCACAACATAGTGAATTGTGCTTACTTGGAGTCACACTTCAGAGTGATTGTAAGTTTAGTTCTCATGTCAAGCTCAAACTAGCTAAGGCTAACAAGGGCCTCCATATATTAAGAACTTTGAGAAAGGAACAATATGACCAGAATGAAATAGACCTCCTTTTTAAGACAATTGTACTGTCTAATTTAACTTATTGCCTTTCAGTGTATGGTGCGCATGAACGCGATCTAAACACAGTACAGAACTTTTTAAACAGATGTTACAAGCGGCGTTACATTTCAGTTCCATTGAATGTCAAGGATATCATGTATACGCAGGACAAGAAAATTATTTAGCAAAGCTAGGGCTCTAACCTATCATCCGTTAAATGAAATTCTGCCGAAGCCTAAACCCCAGCAAAATAATTTACGTCGCATGGTTTGCCTCCGCCCAAAGATTAAAACCGAACGACTCATTTTTGAACACAACCTGTTATAATTACATAATTCACTTTTAGCTACAGCATATTATTGTAAATTCATTACACAGTTCTCGTTTATGTAACATAGGATATGTGTTTTTTATCGTATGGTTTATTAAGGACATCATCATCATCATCACTTTTCATAAGACCCTAAATACGAGCGGAGATATGGCTTGAGCCATCCGCGAGTTGGAAAATATCAAATAACGCAGCGTCGTTATATCTCCGCGAAAAAAACTGTATTTCGTCAGTATACACTCAGCAATTGCCTTTTCAGGGCTCCTTCTTGTGAAGTAGCAATATTAAGAAGCATAGTTAATAGATGTAGGCTGGTTATGAAACTCGACAAGTTTCTTTGTTTCATGTTTTTGTTCGCTTTTTTGGCCTTGACCCTGCACAAAACCCGACAAAAACACGCTTTTTTCGGCAGGATAACAAATCAAAAGCTTCGACTAATTTATTCGAAATTAATGTGAGAACCAAAATCAAAAGATTGTGCTGGGTCACGGCCGGGTCAACATCTAATTGCGACTGTATTGTTCCTGCTTTTGAAATTCCCAGGGTTTCATAACCAGTCCCTAGATTAACTATGATTGAAGGCATCCAAGAGCGCTTAGTTCAATTTATATATGATTATCACACATTTCACAATCAATTATAAGTACAGTCGACCTTAATACAAATAAGGCTTAAGTATCATTGTCACGTATTCAACGCTGGGAGAACAATAGCGTTTCTATTTTTAAGTGATGAATTTCTCTCTTTCAGATGCTTTTGGGCCAGTGGCTGACTTTATCGACGTTATTCGACAACTGTACAAAAGGCGTGAAGGATGGTTTGCGCCATTCCCGTGGTGCGAAGAGTTTCGATTCCATCTTGACAACATTTTTACCAGGCTCAAAGTGGTCAGCAGGAAAAAAGAACGAGGAGTAAAGACTGACTCCATTGTGAACATGTTGGAAATCTTCAAACCACATGAGGAATGTTCAGAACCCAGAAAGGTTTTGATTGAAGGACAGCCAGGCATGGGAAAGACAACCTATTGTAACAAGGTTGCTTACGACTGGGCCAAGAACTGTAAAGCTGAAGATTTGTTTCCCGATTTCCAAGTGTTGTTGTTGTTGAGATGCAGAGAAATTAACTCTGACTTATGGGAGGCTATTGATGACCAGATTTTACCAAGAGGCATAAAGAAGGAAGAAAAAGAGAAGTTCTTCACCTTAATTCAGGACCATCAGTCAAAAGTTTTGCTGGTACTTGACGGATTGGATGAGTTAACAAGCCTTTATTTACCCGCCTATAAAGAAATCATTCAAGGGAGAATGCTTCCAAAATGTTACTTACTGGTTACAGCTCGCCACGAAGCTGGGATAAAAGTACGGGAATGCTGTGACACCCTGCTAGAAGTCGAAGGATTTACCAAACACGCTGCTGAAGATTTTATCTCAAGATATTTCAAAACCGATGAGCATCTGGCGAAAAAGCTCTTGGACAAACTGTGCACGGACGCAAGCCTTAGCGAACTGACTGCAAATCCATTAAATACAGCCCTTCTTTGCCTCCTTTGCGAAGACTTCCAAGGAGACTTGCCGAAACGCAGAACTCTGCTTTACCACGAAATAGTGCAGTGTGTGCTGAGAAGGTATAGCAAAAAGGAGGAATTACCAAAAACGGACGAAGACCTAACACAATTATACCACGCTGAATTAAAGCATCTTGGTTCTATAGCGTTGAATGGCTTGCTCAACGACAAGATGTATTTCGACGACAGTGCATTCCGAAATGTTACCAGCAACTTAATACCTGAATTGGGATTTCTGTCCGCTCAGGCTGGACGCAGCAAACGAAGACCGAGCTGCTGCTATGGGTTTCTCCACAAGAGCTTTCAGGAGTTCTTTGCTGCATTTTATCTCAGTTGCCAGCTTGTCAATGAGGAAATTAGTCCTGATGACTTAGTTGCTGACACAAGATATTTTAAGGAGTTTCAACAGGTGCTCATGTTTACCTGTGGTATCTTGGCTCAACGGTACGAGGCAAAAGCCATGGCACTTATGGCAAGTATAGCAAGTCAAATCAACCAATCAAATGAGGAGGACTACCTATTGACTGCGTTGAATTGTATTAAGGAAAGTGATAACGAACAGGGCTCCTTTGGAAAAGAATTGGCACGTTCTCTTGGTTCGCTTCTTAAAATTCAGCGTATTTCATGTCAATGGCAGATAGGTGACAGTGACGCTGCTATACTGGCTCACGCAATGGCAGCAAACTCAACGGTGACAGTGTTGCTTTTGCATTTCAATAACATCGATGACTCAGGTGCTGCTGCACTGGCTAAAGCAGTGGAAATCAATTCAACGCTGACAACCTTGGATTTGTCTTACAATGGAATCAGTGACTCAGGTGCTGCTGCTCTGGCTAAAGCAGTGGAAATCAATTCAACGCTGACAGGGTTGGTTTTGTCTAACAATGGAATTGGTGACACAGGTGCTGCTGCACTGGCTAAAGCAGTGGAAGTCAATTCAACGCTGACAGGGTTGGCTTTGTCTAACAATGGAATTGGTGACACAGGTGCTGCTGCACTGGCTAAATCAGTGGAAATCAATTCAACGCTGAGAGAGTTGTATTTGGTTCGCAATGGAATCAGTGACTCAGGTGCTGCTGCACTGGCTAAAGCAGTGGAAATCAATTCAACGCTGACAGGGTTGAATTTGTCTGCGAATGGAATCGGTGACTCAGGTGCTGCTGCACTGGCTGAAGCAGTGGAAATCAATTCAACACTGACAGAGTTGGATTTGCGTTCCAATAGAATCGGTGACTCGGGTGCTGCTGCATTGGCTAAAGCAGTGGAAATCAATTCAACACTGACACAGTTGGATTTGCATTCCAATAGAATCGGTGACTCAGGTGCTGCTGCACTGGCTAAAGCAGTGGAAATCAATTCAACGCTGAAAGAGTTGTATTTGGCTGCCAATGAAATCGGTGGGTCAGGTGCTGCTGCACTGGCTAAAGCAGTGGGAATCAATTCAACGCTGACACATTTGACTTTGTCTAACAATGAAATCGTTGACTTTGGTGCTGCTGCACTGCTAAAGCAAAAGAACTGACAGAGCCCTTTGGCCTGGTTGAACGTATTTTATACTAATCGTATTGGCCATTGTCAAAATTATTTTGAAATTAATCCTTCCTTGGAAATAATCAGTGGACCAAAAATCACAGCCCGAAAGAATTGTTGCAATGTGTTAAAATTACTAGCATCCATGAACGATATATTAATGTACCCAATTTAAATCTTGCGGGGTTAAGATCCTTTCTGTATGGAATTCGCATCGTAATATAGCATTCACATATAAATGATATCACAATACTTAGAACAAAACGTTTTGTTCTCAAAGGGTTTGAATTTTTAATGAAGATCCTTTTAACGATTGTACAGCGAACGGTTTTAATTGAAATGAAATATGCTTCATTACATGAAGTACAGTTTGTAACATTCGGTTTTGTATGCATTCAAGGAAGTTCAAACGAAAGTCTCAAGTGAATGGACAACCTACGCTTGGAAATAAGCACAGTCCTAATCCATTGTTGCGAGGCCACACTGCATTAAAATTTCTCTCTTCGTTGTTGTTAGTTTCTTGGAAGTTTCTTGGGGGTCACACGATCACTTATCACTTTTACTCTGCTCCCCGTTTAAACTGGTCGTGACTTCCGCACACACGCGTATACCCACCAACACACTTGCATCAGTTTGAAATGACTTCCGCCCAGTTCGTCAAATCTTTGGTCTCCAACAACAGTCCTTCTCAGGACTCTCTACACACCTGGACGAGGCGACTTTTTCATGTTGTTTCATTTTTCATTCCGATGAAGAGTCATTTGTGTTAAAATTATCGGAGTCCCATTTAAAAGACCCTAGTCAGCCACGGCCATGTTTTTGTTGACATACGGGAGTTTTGGTGATGAATTACTCTGGGGACTTGACCAAACCAAAAATAATCGTGAGAAAATGCGAGATATTTTTATTGGCTCACCTATGTTTCTTTGACACCCAAGCAGTTGGCAATGGAAACAAGGCGAGTTTCATTTGGTTTAATTCGTTGCTTGCGCGGTCGCTTGTAAGTAATGATAAGCAGTACTGAGTCTCAGCAAAAGTAAACGAAAGATGGGTTCATATGTCGCGCATGCAATAAATAGATAAAATGCTGTTATTTTAAGTTCGTAGAATTTCTTCCTTTTTAAGTTTACCACATCTTGAGACTGGTGTTGAATCCAACAAAAAGTTCTTCCTCTTGTAAATTAAACACAAACTGACCTCTATAGTTTTTTACTTTCCAGATGAAATTTAAAATATGTCCCACCCTAGCTTGTTCAGTTCCACAACACGCAGCTTTATTATCAGTGAAAAAATGAAATGACCAACGTAAAGATAAAGCCTTTTACGGATTGTGATAGGGATCAGTATTCAAATGTTCCCCGCTGTGTTCAGTGCTGTCAGCTTGAGCGGAAGACACACTTGACATTATTTGATCAAAAATCATCGATCCGACAGTGAATTCGCTTTTCGTGATACCTTGCAATGTAGTCCAAGAAATTATTTCTCCACTTTCCACAAACGGTGATACATTCATTCTGATCATTGTAGCCGTTAGCGCTCTCTGGTCCTCGAGAAATCACAATAAAATAATTGCAGTACTACTTGCTGCCACTCCGAAAAAAGATGGTCCAACAACGATTTCCATTTCCACTCAATGACATGCTGCGGAGAGCAAGTCATACATAAACAATCATATAAAATGAAATTCTAATAAAGATAGCTTATAAGTCCATAGAAAACAGAATTATATGGCCTATTTGATGTTCGATTGAAACATTACTTTAACAGTCACAGAATTCCGACTTTTCGGTTGCACCGAAAATGACAACTGAAGACTTGTGGGCGCGCTAGGTAAAGTGGGTGACTAGGGTCCTTTAAGAATTGTGGCACGACGAAAACAAGGCAAAGCCATAACACCAGCCAAGAAAGTCTTGCATGCATGTCTTGACTCTGGAAAGTTTAACAAGGTGTAGGAAATTGAAGTGACGAATACAGTAAGCATGACGGCAATGTGAACAAAATGGCGCTTTAAAATATAAATTTGTGCTCGTGGATGCTGGTCACAACAATCATATTGTGCCATATGGCTGAAGAATCCTATAACTGAATGTGTAAGAGCGCTCGTAAGATGAGATGAAGACGTACAGGGCACTCGGTTGCATGCGCT
>NC_090881.1:12918988-12976488 GCF_036669935.1 Montipora foliosa
AATAAAGGATTTGCAACATGCAATTAAAATCTATGGAATTTTGGATGTCATTTTCATGGACATGGATGATTCCCCGGGGGGGGGGGGGGGGGGTACTCGACATATCCCTGGGTGGGGACGTACGGCTCGGCCCCTCATACCCTGACCCTGTTTAAGACAAATATCGCTAATTTTCCTACCCATTTTAAGACAGAATTCCAATTTTTGATACCCTGTTTAAGACATTTAACCCAGTTTAAGACAAAAATTGATAAATAGTTATCCTGATTAAGACAAAAATGATAAATTCGATACCCTGTTCAAGACAAAAATCCCGAAAAACATACCCTGGCTGGCCGCACGTACCCATTAAGGCCTTATAAGGGAGTACCCCCCCCCCCCCCCCCCCCCCCCCCCCCCCGGGGATGATTCCCTCATTGCCATAGAAGACGATGACCTTTCATCTGATGAGGAAGATATCTTGCGTGCGGTCGTGACTTCGCCATGGCCAATGTTAATAATCAAGCGATTGAATACATTCAAGTTTCATATTCAACACGTTAATTTTAACACTAACTCCGAAAAAGTTGCATAATTTGCAAAACAGACAAGTGATGCGCAAAGCAAGAACCGAGACGATGACACGTGCGCGCCCGCAATTAATATCAACAGGGTCGCACAAAACAAAAATTTAACATACTTAGCCGTTGGATTCTCTGTCATTTCGCTCACGATAAGCAAACTAATGCTTGAAATTCGCTTGAAAAGCATGCAACAAACTGAATTTCGACTGAAATGTTTTATTATCACTGACGGCAGATGGAAAGTTTCGCCGATTGTCTCGCCTAAAAAACAGCTCAGATCATGTCAACACGTGGAAATTCAAAACTTAACTCCTCAAACTGGACATATAAATGGTTGACAAAATGAAATCATTCGACTACAAAAATCTGAAAACAACAGCTTACCGTGAAATTTAAGGAACTCGATCATTTCTCCGTTGTGAGATATGGGAATCTTCAGTTTCCTTGTGAAATACGCCGTTTGCATGTTTTTCCTGGCGTTCATAATTTGCATAAACATTCGATTTTTTTTCTGCGTCCAATTGGACCCTTTGTTCCATATTCTATGCGTCCGAAAGAAAAACGAGTGCTTCCCAGGACGCAATGACGCACTCTGGACACATCTATGTTACCAAAAGACTGGAGGGATCTTGCACTGGATGACGAATTAGCTGATATGGCAATTGGAAATCTTAGCCTATCCCAAATGGATGATTCGGACAATGCATCAATGGACAATGCACCAACTGAAGTACCATTTGCTGCGTTAAATGCAGTGATGAACTTAAGCTTTGATGCTGTGTGTTGATAACTCATTAGTGAGTTTACGCAACAGGACGGCAGGAAGAGGATGACAAAAGGTATGTGCGTGACAAATGTGACAAGGCTATAACTTGTGTGTCATTTGGTGTTCTTCACTGACACCAATGTTTTCTGGTCCTTTACATAAAGATCTGTTTAAAAGAAAGTGAAGTTTGGCAAAAAGTTGTTTCAAGCAAAAGTATTGTCACACTTGTCACACAAAGTTTGCTGCCTTCTTTCCTCTCCTGTCCTTTTCCGTAAGTTCACTATCTTCTTTCACTTTAAATTTTTGGCATGCAAACAGAACTGTGTTTGCAGGCTGCTATGTTTAACGCTGATAAAATTCACTGTTTTCTTCCAAGAATAGAGTATTTAAGTCACCTTAAATTTAATTACCCCAATTACCTCAAAATTGCTCAAAGTCGCAATAATACTATTGAAGTGAATGATACATATGAAATAAATCATATGTTCAAAATCATTCTTCATTTGATTTGAATAGTAATATTATCTTTTATTTAGATTTTAAGGCATTTTAAAGGCACTTAAAAATCAACAACCTAGTTAGGAGCTTTGATATGATTGTTATAACAGACAAATTAGCTTCTGTGGTCCCATCAGAATAATAACTATGGTAATTATTTTATGTTCACTCCAACTATTACACGGTAGTATAACTGTTGTTTCACGACTATTTATTTACTCAATGTGTGTATAATTTTTCTTTGGTTGGCTCTCACATGTATTGAATTAACAGTGAGTCTTGGATATTGGTTTTGTTAGCATTAGAAATAAAAAAAATAATAAAATAAAATAAAAAATACACTACCATTCCAATGAACAGCAATTGCAGTCTTGCTTGTAACCAAAAGAGAATGTACATGCACCCATCCCCTCACCCAAGTATCAATGAATTTGCATTTAAACCAAAAATGTACCATTTCTCATGTCTCTGGAATGGTGGAAGGGGTGGTCTTAATTTTTACCCAAGATTTAATCCTCAGAGTGATAGATTATCTGGCCATATCTCCTGAGGAAAGTTTTTTCTTATGCTCATTGATCCACATATACACTTTAGACATGTCTAGATTCTCTAACACATCCCTTGGAAATTCTTTGAAATGTTTAAATTTGCGACCTTCTTGATATTTGAAAACATTGTTCTGAACTAAATTCTTTAACAATTCACCCAAGTCTCCAGTTGGGAAGTGCTGAACATGTTACCCTGAACGTACAAATTGATGAAGGCTTCTTTCGACTTTGCTAGTAATTTCTCTTTCAGGTTGTTCAGCCCTGGAGATCCGAGTTACAGATTTCTCATTGATATTGACACCCAAGTTGCTAATCCCTTGTTTGTTGTAATTGTTACTGTGTTCAACTTCCAGGTCATGGGGGATGTTCCTACCAGGGCCACCATGGTTGTTGACACCCCTGTTCTACATGAGGTTCTCTGCCTCTTTCTCACTCAGCCCAAGGAGCAACTGATATAAGCTCTCTAGAGCATACTTGGTGCTATGGGTACCATCAGCCTTGCACAGTAGCATGAGGTACTTGTCATCATCATCAGTCCTTTTTGCGCCATGGGACGCATAACGCCTCTACAGTCTCTCTCCAGCGGGAGCGGTCTTGTGCCACCTTTCGAATTTCACTCCAGGTCAGGTGCATGGACTTGAGTTCTTTCTCCGCTGACCTTCGCCAACTTATTCTTGGCCTTCCCCGTTGTCTTTTCCCCTCTCTGTCCAGAACAAACTTTCTTTAGCAACATCGCCATGAGGTACTTGTACTGCCTGATTATCCTCTCACCATCACCCTCAGACACTGCATCCAAGAAGTTCATGAAAAATAGCCCTTCACAATGAAGTGCAGAGTTGTAGTTGAACATGTCGTCAGTTTCCTTAGGTGGTGAAGGTGTGGACATTTCAGTGGTGGAAGGCAAATCATGTGATATATCAACCGGTGGATTATGCCTTAGTTCATGCTTCCTTCTACTCTTGTTATTATACTTAAAAGATGCCTTACAGCCTGGAAATCGGCAAGGAAAACGCCCATCTCGATTATGCTCAAGTTGTTGCAATAGTTACTGCCTTTCCTGGACTGACACCATGGTTTCTATGGAACCATTCATCATTCTTTCATCTACTACTAGCTCATCAACAATCATTCCAGCCGCCTTATGCAAAAACCGAAGTTTCTGGAACTTACTCTGATTTCTTAGATCTTCAGGAATAAGCAGATGCTTGGGTTTGCCTTGTCTGCTATCCAAGCCGAGCACATGAAAGGCAGCAGCAATAATGCGAGATGTTACCACCAAGACCATGAAATCCCAGTCTGCTCTGTGAGCCGTGTGAGGATCTTCCCGTACATTACGGCGATTAATCAAATTGCGGTCAGCGAACATGGTACAGTGATCATCTGAAGAACTTCCAGAATAGAAACGTCTGTACAGCAACTATACACAGGATAGGATAAGTATTATTTGTTTAGCAATAAAACTAAAGATTGAGGTCATATGTGGACATTACTTGTCTGTAGCTGCTAAGTTAAGCTGTCAGGCAAAGAAATGGACCACCGATACTCAGCTGTATGACTTTAAAACTTCTTAGTGAAGTAAATGTGGATACTTGCTAACCTTTAATTATTACTTATTTAGGAATTTTAGGCTGCTTTTAATGACACAATAGGTCCATGAGGACTTATTTGGTACAACTTCACACAACGATTGAAGAAAAAAAAACTTCATCAAGGTATGTAGCCAAAACACCCCCTTGTCTTTCTATGCAACTAATTGAGATCTATCTTTATACACCAAATGAGCCATACAATGGTAAATAATAAGTTGTAAACTCGACATGTAGATACATGCATACCTCAAGAATCTTTACTCCTGTGTGCCAGTCACCAAGCTGAAGATTGAAGCCTTCCAAACGGTCTTCTGCTCTGTATCAATTGGAAACAGAATGGATTGCATTCACTGCCCTCTCAATTGATAACTGGTCTCTAACACACAGCTGGTTCACAAACTTCTTCTGTCCATTAGCAGTGCAAAATGGGAGATATGACTGGAAATGCCTAAGGATGTCAATGATGTCTTCAATGGTATTCTCATTCTTGAACAATACACCCATGGGTAACTCAAATAAATTTCCAAAATTATTATTAAACAACATGATTAAAAAGGAAACAGCAGAAGTTCTTTTTATTATTCCATAATAAATATTTTTGTCTGTTTGTGTATATATTTACATCCCTTGCTGCTAGTGCAGCTTGAGATGAGGTGGCCTGCTAACACATATAGCTTTTTCAGTGTTTCTAGCCAGGAAATAGTCTTAGACTGTAATTATGGTATCTTTGTTACTACCTGTACAGGCTGTATGTATTTGATGTCTAAGATTAATTATTATAACAATGTTAATTGGCCTTAAATCAACTCACACAGACAGATTTTTGGGCCATTTCCTTGGAATACTTGTGGGAAATATGTCTGATACACACTTCCTTTAAGAATGAGAAACATTCTAAGTGTTCCACAAGGATCCTTGACACCAGCACAATGTAGTTGTGTCGTTGTTTGTTCTGGTCCTAAACACTAGGAAGAAATTTGATGTTAGGCACGCCATTTATCTCTCTTGGTGAAGTATCTAGCTTCTTGCCAGAAACTCTGTTGATGGTAAGTTTATGGTTGACCCAATGAAAATCAAAATTCTGATTCTCCTTAGTCAATGCTTGCGCTCTAGTTTTCCATCGATGTTATCAAATGCAATAGCAAAGCCTGGATGTAGATTCAACTTGCTCTCTTTAAGCTCTCTTTGTGCATTTTCTATGTCCTGGGTACAGGTGTTAGAACACGAATGGCCAATTGCATTACAGCTTTCGGTGAGCATCTTAACTGTTTTATCTTTATTGACAACATACTGCTCAGCCTTGGACATCTTTTGCTGCAGATCCAATATTTCTTGGTCATGTTTTTCCCCTAGAACATCAAGCTTTGCACGAACTCTCACACTACAGCATGTCACTTTCATCTTGGATAGTCTATCCATTGTTGCCTAGGGAAAAATTATAATTCAAGAAATGGCATAAATTAAGCTTGAAATAAAAAGATAAGTGAGTAAACCCCTCTACTAACCCACCTGCAGTCTGTCATTTACTGCTTTGGTTGTGAAGGAAAACGGGGAGGGCTTGACAATTTCTTGCTCTAAAACAGGGCTCAAAAGAGAGGGGTGCTTATGGCATGAACATTTCTATGACAGTGCTTTTAAAATGAATTCAGAAGTAGCAGGCAACCAGACTGTAAAGTTTGTAACACTACTTACCAGTTATTGTTGCAAAGTGAATCTACATGTACCGAGAAAAAGGTTTTCCTTGGAATGCCAGTTTAAAAGCCAAAGATTGGCAAAACAAATCCACAAACGTTAAGGGCACCCAGTTCCACCATTTCCAGATTCCACCATATTAGAGTTATTTAATCCTCACCTCCAGAGATCTTGACTTCAGAAGAATTCTAATTACTGTGCCACAGGCTTTCATATGTGAGTTGCGTTGTTTGAGTAGGACTGACCCTGCTACTACCACAATGGGAAGCCACTCAGGGTTTTCCTTTTTCTTGCACGCACTGGTCATCAAAAACGCATAGAATATTGGGGCTTTTGCTTTCAACTCAAGGCACGCCTTTTCAAAATCGAAATTCACTATTTTCTCTTTCGTATTAGCCCTGAAGATGCAGGGTCGTTTGCGGGAACAAAGCTCATTTAGTTGCAAAGTCATCAACTTGAAGACCTTTTCCACGACCATTTGTTTTAGCGTGTCACTCTTTAGAACCGCGCTAGCGATCCGCTGATGAGGTCCATGCACGATTGCTTTACCAATGAATGAAAGATCGTTTTTCAGTTCCTTACGAAATGTTTTACCACAGGGATAAGTCACAGAAATATGAACTTGTGTCTCCCGCGTTTCTGTCACAGACACCTCCTGTTGTTGTTGCAGCACAGGTTTTATATGGCGCGGAGTTGAAGTCAACAGCCGGCTATCACGAAGGGCTTTTTGAATCAGACCTCTATTTTGGATCCCAGGTATCGGGCTAACAGATCCAAAAGAAAACACAGGCGGTCTGGCAAAGGATGTAACAACAATTCGCGGCGTAAGAGCGGCAGCCAGTGCAGCAGGACTGACATCTTGGACTTGCGAATGTTGTGATCCTTCACATGTAGCACTAGCACGGGACGTGTCTCCAAACTTTAGGCTCTTTTTAGCCTCTGGCAATCTTTCTGGTTCTTTAGCAAGTCTTTTGACGCGGACTGAGTCATCAGACTGATAATCTTTCGGTATTTCAAAACTGATTTCTTCAACTTTTCGAAGAGCATTTTGATACCGTACAAGCCGATTGTAACACTTCATCCGGCACATGTAAAACCTTTCCCTCTCGACGTAAACATTTACATCTTCTTTCGTCGCCTTGAGGATTAAAGAGGGAATATCCAGTGCACTTTTACCCAATACTTTTATCTTAGATTTCGGAAGCGAAAAATTGTCTTTACATAAAAAGCAAAACTCTTCGGAATTTGACAGTTTCTTTGGAGTTGCATCCATAACTTTTTCATCGCTTACTCGATGCCAAAGCTAACATTCACGTCTTTCCACGCACGCGGAAATCTGATCCATTCTTAAACGTCACATTATTGGTCAACCAGAAGACAAAAGGAATGACGTCATGGAAATCGTTTGTGGAGTCGTTTTCGCAGACGTTACTTTTCGGGCTGAGAGAAGCGACAACCGGAAATGCGTCTGCATTCGCAGGCTATTTCTGGTCAAACGCAAAAGCTTTATTTGGATTGACAAGCATTTTATTTGGCAATTGATCAGCCTAAGCCTGAGACTGATAATTCTTACCTAGATCCTGATTATTCTGGATATCACAAAAACCGAACCCAAGTATTTTATTACGAAGGTCATTGAAGTATAGATCGTTTTCACTGTCACGCAATAAAAAAATAAATCGAAAACCATCCAGTGGAAAAAGTCAAGAATTCGTGATGTTGTAGAAGATAAATGAAGAAGACACTTCTCCAAGTTTTAGGCCTGTGCGTTTCCCCAAAGTTCAGATATTCCTCGAAATGTTTCGCAGAAATTTACAGAGCCCAGTATGAAAACGCCATGTTGGTGCACATCTGTGGTGCACCAATATGGCGGCCGGAAAATAGTGTCAACATCTGTTACTTACTTTGGCTATCTAGGCGAGTGATCATCTGTACTGAACAGACAGCTATTTACCTAAGCACTTTTCCTAATGCTTTAAATTCTAAAAAGGCTCAAAACCATGAGATAAATATATATTTCTCAATAAACTCGATCGTCGCCTCGTGTCACGCACCGCTATAACTCAGAAATTCAAAATGCTCTGGTTTCCAAACGAAGCACGCTATTGAGCTTTAAAATTGCAGATGGATACAAATTTACCGCCTCTTATGCCTGATGAGGATAAAAACTGTCGTGGCTCTTTAGTTTTGGATTTTAGAAAATGATGACGTCACGTGAAAACCAACTATATAAAGTGGTCAGAATTCACTTGCGAGTCACGGAACTTATTTCTCTTACACAGATGAGGCCTCGTTGGGGGGGGGGGGGGGGGGGGGCCCATTTTTATCCCTAAAATTCCTGGGAAAGTTATCCCTTATCCCTAAAATTTATAAAAAGTGGCAATTTTAAATTGAGAGGCGACCTTTTTTTTAAAACTGCTGACCTAATGCTGCATAATTATGCGACACCTCTCAGTTTCCACTAAGTATTCACCTTTCTTTAAATGGTTAGTGAAATACCTCGGAGTCCTATGAGACTGCTGGACAATCCTGGAAGACACTTACTTATAAATCAATGGGTCGGCGGGACTTTTGTAGCACACCCAACCAACAAAACACAGAGTTTTACTAACCTTCTCGCCGTTAAAAGGGTTACATTGTAAAAACCAATCATCAGTTAAAGTTTATTCATTACGCATTACTTTGCTCCTTAGGGACCTAAGATCTGCTAAGGCGACGCCGACGAAAATGTTTACGTCGTACATTGTGGGCGAGGCATCCTAGTAGTAAATTGGTACGTCCGGTTTCAGAGTGAAAAAGAGAGAATCATGAACGGTTCTCACTTGTCACAAGTACTCACGTTCTCGTCAAAACCTCAAATTTGGTAATAACACGTCCTTGTTATGCAGAAAGCCGCCAAAATATCTGCTTAAATTCATATTACCGCGCATTTACCGCGCACCGGTGGCTCAGTTGGTTGAGCACGGGCTGTCACGCGGGAGGTTGTGAGTTCAACTCCGGCCGGACCAACACTCAGGGTCTTTACATAACTGAGGAGAAAGTGCTGCCTTTGTAACTACATCTGCAAATGGTTAGACTTTCAAGTCTTCTCGGATAAGGACGATAAGCCGGAGGTCCCGTCTCACAACCCTTCAATGTTCATAATCCTGTAGGACGTAAAAGTACCCGCACACTTGTCGTAAAGAGTAGGGCATGTAGTTCCCGGTGTTGTGGTCTGTCTTCTGTGATGTATCATGGTTGGGAGGGTAAATGCTCGGAGATATTAGCTACACCAAGCTACTCTAAAAATCAAAGGGTAAATAAAGATATATGATATGATATGATATGTTGCACGTGCAGTTTCCTCTTTCAACCAATGCAGGAGCCCATGAGTTAATGGGTTCCTGACCAATGATATTATTGTTTTGTGGCGTGGTCGTTGCCGTAGCCGTCACAAAGCCATCGCACCTGTGTCACATGTGCTGTCCTTGAAACACACGTGCCTTGAGGCCATCACGGGACACAAGTGGTCGACCGAAGTAAAGAGACTAGGAGAAGATCTTGTTATTTTGCTCGAATTTGGACTGATAAATGACCCGTTACTTTTCATTACCAGTGTCCAGTGACATAAATCCTCGGCAAAAGTCACCTAAACAATGATAATTTAGAAATCGAAGCTATTTTTTACTATCCCTATCAAACGATCTCGGTTATCTGTTATCCCTATAATTATTTCATCAGTTATGCCTTATCCGTAAAATTGTTTTGCCCGTTACACCTTATCCCAAAAACCCCTAACAGGGCCTCAAAGATACAGCCTTGGCCAGCTCCTGACAGGTAAAAGTATACAAGGCGACAACGCTTCGTGCGAAAGTCTAAAAATATCATTGAACAGCTCCTTCGCCCCCTTTGCCACCCTTTTCGTGTTTTGTGAGTCCTTGTCTTACACAATTTTTTCTATTTCTTGCTCGGTCAGTAGCAAATGTGGACATCATTTACATCACTGCACCCACGTCAAGCAAAACAAATAAAAGTGCGCGAACCTGAAATATATACCCTTGAAATTTATGCACCGCGGTCATAGATGACATGATTACGTGTGATTTTAAGGGCGCTTTCCATTCAACAAAATTTCCGGCTTTCAATCGCGCCAAATACAAACATAACAAATGCCAAAACATAAACGAATCGTTCCAACGCCTGAAAACAAAGTTGATCGAGAAAAGCGCGCGAAATTTTTTTGGAAGCAATAGCTATTGCCGGATAAATACAATGATTCTTTGTAGATTAAATGTTCGTTACAAGTACGTTAAATTCAAACGAACCAACAATATTACAGAGAACACAACTGACATAACGGTAAAAGTTTAAAAGTGTAATGCTAAACTGACATGATCAACTTGTTTGTTGAGTTCGGGTTTCAACCGCTCAATATGGAAGCTCTTCTATCCAGAAGAGAGCTAAAGAGAAAAGGAACCTTGACAAGGATTTGGACAGACAATGGCAACAGCTCGAAGGAGTTCTGGGTAGCACTGACTTACACATCCTTAAGAAAGTCACAAAAAGAAACGTCGAACGCAAGGTCTCTCAGTTCATCAAGACACATGACAAGAAGTTAAAAGCCCTCACTAAAAACACTTCTGTTCCTTTCACTCACAACGACACAGTTGTCAATATCTCCTCTTATAAGCTGTGTGACGAAGAACTTGATATTCTGAAATTTGGTCTTACATTTGCCATAACACCTCCGCATGTAAGCAAGAGTCAAGTATTCACGACATTTGAACTTCTCCATGATGACCTCAAGAGGCATCTTTCGGATAAGACCAAAGCCAATGAAGTCCGGAATGAGATACAGCATCTAGCCACCCGTTATGTGAACTCTTTCAAGCCTTCAATGAATGACTTAAAGAAACATAAAATACTGAAAAGACTGAAACATAACAAGGACATCATCATCCTGAGACCAGATAAGGGGAACGGAATCGTAGTTCTTGACAAGGTAGTTTACAATAAAGCTATGGTTGATTTGTTGAGTGACAATTCTAAATTTAAAAAATTGGAATCTGATCTCACTCTACGCAGGGAAGGTCAGTTACAGCGGTTTTTACGTAAACTTAAGAAAAACGGCCTCTTAGATTGTAACATCTATCGTGAAATTTATCCTACTGGTTCCCAACCAGCTAGGTTATATGGTCTTCCTAAATTGCATAAAGTCAAAGATCCCAAAACTATCACACCTCCTTTCAGACCCATTGTGTCATCTATAGGCACTTACAATTACAACTTAGCTAAGTATCTTTGTTCTTTGCTTAAACCCCACATATCCTCAGAGTTTTGTCCAACAGATACGTTTTCTTTTGTCCAAGAGATTCAACAGTTTGATTTCAGCGACAAGTTTCTAGTTTCCTATGATGTCACTAGCCTTTTTACAAATATCCCTTCATCTGAGACGATTGATTTAGCTGTCAACGCCATAATTGATGGTAACATGAATCCTGACCTAAAACTAAGTAAAGTTCATCTTAAACAACTTTTCAATTTTGCTACTAGCCACACTCATTTTTTATTCAATGGTTGCTTTTACGATCAAATAGATGGAGTGGCAATGGGTTCACCTTTAGCCCCTGTATTAGCCAATTTCTTCATGGGTCACTATGAAAGGCTTTGGTTGAAAAAATACACCGGTACCCAAGTATTATATTATCGCAGATACGTAGATGACATTATTTGTTGTTTTCAAAATTCTCATGATGCAGATATGTTTTTTCAATACCTTAACAAATGCCATCCCAACATTAAGTTTACAATGGAAACAGAAACAGATGGCAAATTGCCTTTCTTAGATGTATTATTATCCAAGCAGAGATCAAGTAACAATGAATGTTCTTGTATCACTTCTGTTTTTCGAAAAAAAGACTTACACTGGTCTACTTACAAATTATTTCAGTTTTACTCCCTTTCAGTACAAATTAGGGTTAATTAAAACTCTCATCGACAGGGCATATAAAATTAACAACACTACTCAGGGTTTTCAAAAAGATATCAATACTCTTACTACTATTTTGAAACGTAATATGTTTCCCAGTTGGCTAATTGACAAGGCCGTTCAAGGTTATCTTAGAAATGTTACTACAAAAGAAGCCCCTAAACATGATTTATCCAACTACCATTTTTACAAACTACCTTACATCGGTTTCTATTCATCTTATACCAGAAAGAAAATTTCATCTATTATCAACAAGTATTGCAAGGATTTAAATGTTAAAGTAATTTCTCTCCATTCAAACTGTGCAACATTTTTAGTCAAAAGGATTTCATTCCGGATTCTCTCAAATCACGTGTTGTGTACAAATTTACTTGTGCGGGCTGTGGTGCTCGCTACATTGGTGAAACCAACAGGCATTTCTACACACGTGTAAATGAGCACCTTTTCCGGGACAAAAATTCTCATATTTTCAAGCATCTTAGTTTTTCTAAAAATTGTCATGATAATTGTGATGTTTCTTGCTTCAAAATTATTGATAATGCTACTTCTTTCTATCAACTCAAAATCAAGGAGAGCTTCCATATTGAGCGGTTGAAACCCGAACTCAACAAACAAGTTCATCATGTCGGTTTAGCATTACACTTTTAAACTTTTACCGTTATATCAGTTGTGTTCTCTGTAATATTGTTGGTTCATTTGAATTTTACGTACTTGTAACGAACATTTAAGAGGAAATGTCCACTAAAACCGAGCGAAAATGAAAAAGCTTGGCACACGATGAAAAAAACAAATTCTTCATATTTCATACAAAGATAGCCTATCATACTGTAAGAAACGTGGTGGGATTTTTTTCTTGAAAGATTTATTTTAATTCCCGAAAATGACGAAATTCTGTTCGGCCCCCGCGATCGAAGAAAACGCCACCATTTTAGCGTAAGATGCTAAATTCAAATCAATCCCCATTTGCAGTTCGCATCGCTTTTAACCTCACATTTGTGCCCAGAAACTTCTTAAATACGTGTCAATGAGTACTTCGAGCCTAAACATTTACTTCTGTGTCGAAACAGAAATTCAGGGAAAGCCGTGAAAAATTAGCAAAATTTTGCGTGGTCGAGATTCCCGGCTCCGTGCATTTTTTCAGAAGGAAATATCCATTCCCGGTAAAATAGCAAATCGCCCGAAATTTTTAGATTTAGTTAGTAGAAACGTTGGTCTTAATCCGGATATACAAATTAGCGCCGGGCGTTTTATCAGCGCCGACTATCAACATCCTCAAAATCGGCAAAGTCACAGCCTTCAACTTGTGTAAATGGTGTCACGGAAGTCAAGCCGTGACTTCTGCCACTTCTTTTCAGTTGCTCATGATATCTTTCGTTTTTTAATTATTGGCGTATTATGAATGCGATTGCAAGATTTAAAGGGCTTTTTGCACTTGAACTAACATGTAGAAAACATATTTGCGTGTATATTTAATTTAAAGTGAGGAATGAAGAGCGACTTATCATTATCAATTTCACAGTAATCCTGCGCTTGTTTTTCATATTTATTTGGAAGCTTCAAGCCTAAAAAATAAATTATGTGCGAAATGAAGGAAACAAAATTTACGTTGTCGTTGTGGTAAAATAAATTCTGATTTCAACCTGTTAAGGTTGAAATCAGAATTTATTAAAAACCTTAAGGATGTCACGCAAGGATTTGGACGTAATAAACCTCAGTCAGGCTCTCCTAATGGAGACAAAAAATTGAGCCCTACTATTTTAAACTGTATTCCTAACTGTTTCGCGATATAAGTGAGTTCTGAATACACGAAAGTAGCATATCGGGTTCCTTCAGTAAAACGCTGCGCACGTACTAGATATTCGATTAAGTTCAACTTTGAAAAAGAATAAAATCGTCAGCGCGTAAAGAACCGTGACAAACTGAGATGCAATAACGAGGACGAGAATGGCCAACGGGAAATTTGGGGAAAAAGTTGTCAAAAAGTGCCACTAACTATATTGCACGCACAACATAAAACGTTCAAAGAGAGCAGTCATAAGACTGCGCAGAACAAAATGCTATCCCATTAATCCAGGCGATGTTACGGTTTTTGGCAATTTTAAGGATTTTAAACCCCACCAAATCGCAAGTATGAAAGTCCAATGTCGCGTTTTTTAAACTCGTATACAGAACTGCGTATTGTGAAAACAATTAGCAAATGTTATCTTGAATTCCTTATCATACATTGCATTGTGAAATAATACAGAATTACGGGCAGCAAAGAAACGAAAACTTGACCAGAACTTTGAAAAGGAAATGTCGAATTCTGGTTTGGATATAATTTACTTAATCCAATACATACTACTTTAATCATAGCTGCTTACAAGTACACTTATCACTGAGCGTTTTTAATTTTTCGATGTACGGTTTCCGGCGCCTAACCTTGATGTCGTCAACAGCTATACCAAAGTGACAACACATCTCTCTTAGGAGTGGGATTGCAAGGGTGTTTAGTTTCCCTTTAGAGGACAGTTCGCAAAGGTTGAAAGAGTCAAACACAATCGGGTGCCTTGGTGTGAGATCGTCAACCACTTGGGATATCATGGTATCAATGTCAGCTTCATATCTAGCAGCTTCCATCACCTCGATTTTAGCTTCTTCGTCAGGGAGAGTTTTCTTGGACGCAAGACGTGAAAAGAATCCTCCTATTTGATTGGCTGTCAGGAAGTCGTCACTGGAACATCCTGGTACCATTGATATCTTTTGCATGCATCATAGATCGAGCCACTGATGCCGGATTAGCTTTTTACTCTGTCATTTCTCCGAGTTTGAACTTTTTGGTAAGATATGACCGTTGTGCAACAGTGAACCTAGTACGTCGAGGTCCAGTTACCTTCAGCGCCCAGCCGATATCCAGATTTCGTGCACTTGCGTGTTTGGTAGGGACACTTAACGACGGGTACCATAGTGGCTCCTTGTCCTTCCAGTTGTTCTGCATATTGGACAGCAGCTTTTTCGTATAAGGTTTCATGCTCAAGGGTATATTGGTGCCTACCATAGTCCAAGTGACGAAGCACTGAGGAATGCCTAATGAACCTCTTTATACATCCGTTCTCCGGACAAGCAAAAAGGCTAGTCGAAGCATCTTCCCCTCCCGAGCCTGTGGATTCTTTTTCATCCCCTGAGGGCTTCGCGGAAGCAGTTCGCCCTTTTATCGATGAAAAATTACTTCGGTGTACTTGGGCTACCACAAGGGCCGGTAAAGCGCCTGAACCTAGTCCAGAAGACTGCTGTTGATACACGATCTTACCCGGACCGATTCCGTACGCCCTCCACACGCGAATCCCCTCAGCTGAATATTCTATGTTGGATAAAAGGCTTACACCATCTATCTTGAATGCTGGAGTTTCCACGCTTGTAAACGGTTCACAAAGCGTGACATTAAGTGAAGGCACTCCACCGAAAGATACCATGGCTTTGAACATCTGTTCTGGTGTCTCGATGTCATTTCCTGAATTTAGGAAGACTCTCATGTGAGACTTGATGGTCGCTGCCTTGCGGTCACACGCTCCCTTTTCTCCCTGTGGATCTGAAAAGTCAAGCCTCTTGAGTACGATGCCCTCCTTTTGGCCTAATTTGCTTGAGCTAATAATGACGTGCCCGCAGTGATAGCAGCCAGCATTGTCTTGCCGATAGTAGACGGTTGTCGAGCTTGACATGATGGATTTCAGCTGCTGGATCATGTCTGCCATTACTGCGAGAACGACATTTGCTATCCTGACTGCAGGCCTTAAAAATATGGCAGAATGTCAGCATCTGTATTTCGCCATCTACTCTCGTAAACGCAACACTGATATGTCAAGGAATTCCTCGTTTTCCAAACTAGTCTGTCTGGCTCTCGCGGTACTTCCGTGGCAAATACTTCATGGCCCAGTCCTGGATGACAAGGACAGAGGATTCGTTTAGTGATTCCAGGAAGTTAATCCTTGCTGAATCTTGGTGGATTGAGCGTAAAATATGTGCCTTCCACGATACTATTTGAGCTTTTGCCTGTTTTACTAAGAAACGCATTTCTTCACAATCGTCATCTGATAAATTGCTTTCATTTTTAATGAGTCTGTTGTCTATTTCATCATCCATTGTTGATGCTAACAACTCGCAGCGATCGCAACAGTCGTCGTGGCTGTGTTTGCAGTCATCATAAAAAGCAGGATCTTTGCTATCACTCAATGCAAACATCCTGCAACGATCTGCCACAGTTGAACTCTCACAAACATGCACCTGCAATTGAAAACAAGACTTCTCAGTTCTCTTACTGTTTAAGGATTAAAAAACCGAAAATGAAATTATACATGCTCTATTCTTAAATCAATGGATAGCACAAAACCTACGAATTCCTCAACATCAACCTGCGCGATGTATTTGTTAATTCACTTCTTTTATTGTTTTTGTTTTGTTTTGTTTTTGTTTTTTTCATTGATTCAAAGCTACAAGTTTCTATATGCCAGAAAAGTATGATAAAACGTTTGCATGCTTCACCAGCGACACATTTTAGTTAACAGGAACCTCTAATTTTTGAGAACTTGGGGTGGATATAAGTTAAGCTTTTGAAGCAGCGTATAAATGTAAACCACTGCTCGTGATAGCATCTCCGTTTACAGCGGTTTCTCATTAGTGCGATCTAAATGATGAATGAGAAAACTTACCCTGTAATCACTTTTAAGGTAGCGTTTTGCCGCACGTAGGCCATAGGATCCTTTCGGGCTTTTTGCCATGATGTATTTAAGGTGGCTCCCTAGAGTATTTGTGAATACCGTCATTACAGGAAAGAAACCTAGTTAATTTCTCTTGAAGGTTTCCCTGTAGAGATTTACCAGTATGGGTACCGATATAATATGGGTTATTTTTTGGGTTGTCATGGCAACATCACATCTAATGACAGGCAGATATACTCCTATTTTTTGTCTAAATTCCTTAATATTTATAGTTTTCTTCGGCGAATTTTCTTGTTCTTTGCCACATTATGGAAACGATATTGCCTGACATTTTGAAGCGGTAAAAAGTCAAGGTCGCTGAGACGCTTTTGCCAATATTCTGTAATCTGTCTTTTCCTTTACTATATTCAGACAGATTTTAACAAATGTAGGGTAGTTGATAGGAACTGTATGTGGTTAGAACTGAGCCCAATTTAAAACAAATTTTACCCAAGGGAATGCGAGAAAATTAGCAGTTAATTTTACAGATTTGGTCACGCTGCCGTCATAAAGATTGGAAGAACATACACGATTCAGGATTTACGCGCCATACCAGTGCCCAGCTTGCGCGCAGCCATAAAACTCTAGGGAGCCTCCTTAATTGAATTTTTTTGGTCTTTGGCCTTACACACGTCACCATTCCCTTGGCGCCAGTCATTCCAATTAAAATAAAATCCTTCAATGTCTTTTAGTAAAGCCACCAAAGCCACACACACTTTCCCAAGACATGGCCAAAGTATGCGCAGGAACCTCACAAAATTAGGATCTCTTGACCAAAAGTACAGACTTACCAACGACATTTCTGCAAAACTGTGTGTGAGACTTTCTTTTGTTACGCTTGAAGGGGTTGCTATGCTAGTCTCGCCAAGTAAGCTAGCTGCAAGCATCTCTCTGCAATCTCTACAAATACCTACAGATAAGACGACATATAATTATTCAGTGAGGCACGCACCATCCTCTGTAAATCTGTTTTGTAAATTTTTACATTCACTATGAGAACGTTTGTCAGATTTCCAACAGTGCACAAAATGGTTCCATAACATTGCAAACTCTGCCTCAGAAGTCATCTCCTGTTGATGGACCCCAGAGCATCTCTTAACCACTCAGTGACAGCTCTAGTCATAGCAATGAATTTGCCAATTACAATCCGGATGAGTGAACATATATGTTATATTTGCAACTTCTGATTCCGATTGTACTCACACGCACAGTCTACGGAGCGCACGCGGCTTAACTTCGGAGTAACATAATTGATTACATACCAGATCCTGCGGGAACAAAGACCCCTGTGTAACGGAGAATTTCCTTGGACTCCTTCTTGCCAAAACCACGATCAGCCTTCCTTTTGTTGGTATGCTTAGCAAGCCCAGCTGGACACGACATCGATTTGCTCCCCTTCGCCAACCAGTTCCCAAGTTAGAGCGATGCGCTGGACAGACTGTCCATGCAGAAATTTTACTTGGAAAGGAAAACGTGGAAGCACGAGCGAGAATAAGTTCAATCTCGGAGGAAATATCACTTATTCCAACACTCCTTACATATTTGCCAATACCTCTGTCACACGATGATAGGGGCACGGTATCACCACTGGGATATCGCTTGTCATAATCGCAAACACCTCCAACTAACTTAAAGAAAGAACATTTACTTTCCATGACGAAAGGGCAGCAATAGCTGTCCTGGCAATCGCTTCAGAAACGTAACAGCAGAGGTGCTCTGGACAAGCTTTTTTTTGCGGCTGTCAATGAAAGCTAGTCCTGTCAATCAAAGCCAAATTTGAAATTTCCTTGACCACCCGCCTCGTTTCTCACTGTATATATTTTAGAATGAAATTAACTCTCATTAATTCACACTACGTTTTAACAACATTTCGGTAATATTTTATCCCTGATACTATTACGTTTGGATTAAAAGAAGAAAACCAAGAAAGTGATGTCGTTATTTCAGTAATGCACAGGAAGTTGTTACGATCCTACCCAGAACAGTTGGCTGTTTATTAACCTCATCATATTCTGAAATTTCCACTTCTCTCCGGTATCGCTTACCCAATACAAGACAAAAAGAAATCTCATCGCAGGGAACTATCATCGAGGTAGGCTGCAACTTTGTGCTTATGCGACATTTTCAGCGACAACTGTTCAAACGTTTCCTGCTGTGCAAGTCTTTTGTTGTTTACGCGTGTGGACAGATCGATTTTGCCGATTTTGAGAGTGTTGATACTTTGCCGTGATAAAAATCCCGGCACTAATTTTTATATCCGGATTAAGACCAACGTTTCTATTAACTAAATCTAAAAATTTCGGGCGATTTGCTATTTTACCGGGAATGGATATTTCCTTCTGAAAAAATGCACGGAGCCGGGAATCTCGACCACGCAAAATTTTGCTAATTTTTCACGGCTTTCCCTGAATTTCTGTTTCGACACAGAAGTGAATGTTTAGGCTCGAATTACTCGTTGACACGTATTTAAGAAGTTTCTGGGCACAAATGTGAGGTTAAAAGCGATGCGAACTGAAAATGGGGATTGATTTGAATTTCGCATCTTACGCTAAAATGGCGGCGTTTTCTCTGATCGCGGGGGCCGAACAGAATTTCGTCATTTTCGGGAATTAAAATAAATCTCTCAAGAAAAAAATCACACCACGTTTCTTACCGTATGATAGGCTATCTTTGTATGAAATATGAAGAATTTTGATTTTTCATCATGTGCCACCTTTTGCTCGATTTTAGTGGAAATTCCCTCTTAATCTACAAAGAATCATTGTATTGATAGTTATATATATATATATATATGTATACGAATTATCTAGTAAAAATTTTAATGTTACACTCACTATGGCTGAAGATGATGTTTGACACATCGAAACATGTTCCGAAAATTCAAAAGTGTGCTTGTATTTTTTAAAATATTAATTAACTATTTGAGGGTAATGTGAAGTGCTAAATTCTCTCCATGTAAACAATGTTAGTGACCTGGAGAGTTAAAGTTCTTTGTTTTTAAAATACACTGGGAACCTTTGAAAAACAGGTCGTTGGAGAGTTGGGAGATTAAAGAATGCCGAGACTATTTTGGTCCCGAAAAGACATTTGTGTAAGTGTGCTCCATTTGTTTTGAAAACCTGAATTTTAGCATGTTTTCAAGATAGATAAAAGAAAATAAATGCAACTCAATGGACGTTACTTTCTTTTGCGGTCCAACTAGGCCAGTCCAGTAAATTTAATTACTAGGAGAACATCATCTCGGCTTTCTGCGGTCCTGCATCACTATACCAAGATCTCCACTAACATGCAAGGCCCACTTGCCACGGAATTAAGCTTATGTTTAATTTGTGCGACCAGTTAGCTCGATCTTGGCACACTGGGCTAGGTTGCCTTACCAGTCTGCCGGCCAGCTTACCCAGTGGAAACCCCAGAAGCAAAACCAGCCCAATCTGATCTGTAAAATTACAAAAGAAAGTACCAAGAAGGTTTATGTGGACACTTATTTGGATATTTCGGACCAAGAATGCAGCCGAATTTGGAGATATAACAAAACTCTTCTGCCATTTACGGCCGTTAAGCAAACTAGGCTCTCTTTCAACGGGCACACACGTCAACTAGCACTCATTCACAAAAAGAATTTGCAGAATCACTATTTGTTATTTTTCAGGGTCGGGGAGTGATAGCGACTTCAGTAATGTGGACTAGGTAACTTTGCTTAAGCTCAACTCCATCCATTTAACAATCTTTCTCCGTGAATTTAATGCCTAAAAAGATAATAAATAAAACTCCACGCTAATAAAAGGTTGGAATAAATAATTGATACAATGGAAATGCTGTCTTTGATTAATTAATGGTCTGTTTTGGCATTTCAAGTTGAAGGTAATTTGAGGTCTAGAACTGACATTGGAGGCCAAATACATGTTCCAGCACCCGGCAAAGTCCCTTTTCGACTTGGCTATTTATGCTTAGGTGGCCTCATACACGGTAAGCCTTTTTGGGACATCACTGCCAAGCCACCTACTTCTGCTGGAGAGAACAGGACAGCCACAGCACCGGGGACACCATCCCCTACTCTTTTCGAATACAGTAAACACCCGCATATAAGAACACTTCTTTCAGGTTTAAGGCTGATCGTGTGCTTATTTGAGGGGTGCTTAGTGAGAAATCAGCCTGAAAGTGCTCTTAAAGTGTTCTTAAAATTGGGTTTAGAAATACTTCAAATTTATTATCACTAGAGGTTTAATTAACATACAGTGCTATTTGTAATACATTTTATAGTTTTATAACTTTTATAGTTTTATAAGTTACTGTATTGTATTGTTTCCTTATCCTAATACCCTTTCCCTTTGTATTAAGAACATGTTTTATCAGGGTGAATTTGTTCTTATTTATATGGTGCTTTATTGGCCAAATTTCATCCTGATATTCTTAATCCACTTGTTCTTATATGCGGGAGTTTACTGTAGTGTGTGGGTTCTATAACTTTCCACAGGGCACTTATGAACATAAAATATAATTTTGAGGCAGGGCCTACGGTTTATAGCCCCTATACGAGAAGACTCAAATGTCTAACCATTACCAGATGTAGTTACAAAGGCAGCACTTTCTGCTCAGTTATTTTAAAATCCTGAGTGTTGATCCGGCCAGGGTTCGAACCCGCGACCTTCTTGTGTGATCGGTGAATTCTACGAGACTCAGGAAACACGAAACCCCATAAACCGCAAAAAAATTAACCTGGAATCTAGAATGAGCAATCTGGACTCGGGAATCTAAAACCCAGATTCCACGATACTTTACATTCACTGTTAACCAGTTGGCAGATCATTTGATTAACACGGAAGCCCTTGTCAAACTAAGAGTAATTACTTTAGAAGTTCGCCCTTGTAATTCTGTACAAGATAGCTCAAACGAGCTGTTAAACCGATATTATAGACATCTGGTAAACATTAAACCGTCGAAGACAGCCCACGTTATGTGTGTCTGTCAGGAAACACACAAAAATGGTGGAACCTGCTGGTGAGTAAGGATTTCTTCTTTCATTAGTACACGTTCCCACAGCAAAGTAATTCAAAGGCAGAACATGTTACTTCGGTTCGGTTGCTGTTGAATACTAGGGAGCTCTAGCAAATACAACGGCGACGGCAACAAGAACGTCACAAATTTGCATATTTGCATATAAACAATGGCTTCGCACGCCCTGCACGTGCGTTTTTCACTTTTGTCTATTTCTTTGCCGTCTCGGCAAAACAACAACGTGAAATAGCCACGTTTGAGAGTTTATGGAGAACGTTAGCATTTGGGAGATAAATTTATTTTCTCCCCAAAATTAAGCGCTCTCATAACGGTCCACACCTTTGTCATATTAAAAAGTTTCGAGTAGTCGAGAAATGACTGCCATGATTTGTAAATGACGTTCTCGTTGCCGTTGCCGTCGTTGTTGCTAAAGCTCCCCACTAATTGACGAGGGCCAATAAAACGACAGAACAGAACAACAACAGTCGTTAATTAAAAATCTCAACGCAGAAGCAAGGGGCAACTCAGTTGGCAATTTACCAGTCCAGCGGAGAAGTTGTACCAGGGACTACCAGTATCAAATTAAACGAGTGGTCAGAACGGGTCTTTAAACTCGGAATTTTGGATCTCAAGGCAAGTGCCCTCACTAATCACTTGGCCGCACTGCCTGGTAGACAGAGAAACAGTCGATATGAATGATGATTAATTTCAAATCTAGTGCTGAGGGAATTGTGACCAAAACACGGATTTTTCCATGTCGCGCATCTCGAAATTACCACCAAGTCATTACTTCCTCCAAATAATAAATGTATTGTCCCCTCGATCTGCCATAAAGAAAAAAAACCTGAACAACAACCAAATGACTGCGAGCGAGATATGTCTTTCTTTTAGAACCAAGTATATTGTCTGTAGATATTGATGAAATAGTAGAATTGTCCTTTTTATAAATAACAAAACAAAATCATATCTTCACCACGCGGGATGACGACATCACTTTTGTCTTCCCATGTAAGAATATTGGTGTTATCATGGTAACTAAGTCGACTAGCCAATGTAAGCGTGCTTCTCCTTCATTGTAAGATACGTTTATGCTGTTATATAATATTGTTCTCCACTCTGGTCCATTAACATTTTTATGGCTCAATTTCACATTTTCGTGAGTTTTTTTCACAACTTTTATATCTTGTTTCATGTTACACAGCATCCTTGTTTTAACAGTTGCTGACAATTTTGAAGATGGATAAAACATGTTGTTTTAGGGCTAAACACTTCATTGTAAGCGCGAGGATATTGTCGTGCTGATAGTGAGCGCATCACGGCTCAATGACAAAAATTCGTACCCCCCCCCACCTACCCCCCAACGGTCATGTAATATCATGTATTTAACAGCACAAAACAACATTCATTACCACATTAAGTTACCTTTCTTCGAAACACCAGGCCCGTAAGCTCCACAAAGTCCTATAATTTTGCATTGGCAGAAGGTCAGCAGTTGCCACGTTGCTGTTTGTACAAAGGAAAACACCAGTCAAAAACCTCTCAAGGTAACATGACAAACTCGGTAGATCAGAATCTGTGGGTAAATCATATAGAATTAATCACAACCCAGAACAAACTTCCAATAACACATTTTGCCCCTCTCGTGGGCTTGCTGTGGGGCACCAAGCCCCAGTTGGTCCATGGTGCTAGTCTTCAATGGGAAACAAACATACTAATCAACGATATGGCCAATGTATTGTTCAAGTTACTGGGGTCTCTTCTAGCCCTCAGCCGCAAAGCTGTGTTTAACATATAGACTCCATGTTGCCTTGCGTCTTTTCAGTAACAGATCACAGATGACGTCAAAATGTGGTAAGAACAAATTCGTGGCACACGAGGCGATAGCCGTCAATCGTGCGTCTGTCCTGTAATAGATCATAGGCAACAACAAATCAAAATGTGAGAATACCTTGAATTATTATATAAACAATAATGTTATTGAGTTCAAGAAAGGACAACGGCAACGTTATACGAAAACGCCACGATAAAATGTAACTTAGTGCTATCGCAAGTATTTCGCGATTATTCCACCTTGTTCACATTGTACAATACGGGCGAACTATCCTGTAACTGGATGGGTGCGAACGGTTTTAAAGTAAAGATAGATAATGAATTTTGCATTGCTGTATGCTCACGTTGTCGGCAAAACCTAAAATTTGGTAAATTAGAAATTCACGGAAATTCGTGCTGCACGTACAGCACGATTATTTGTTCTTTCTCAGCCAATGATACTACTATTTCTTTGTGGCGTTGTCGTTGCAGTGGCCGTCGTCTTTGCTTAAACTCCCTATGGCCCTTAAGATCTAAGACGGTGGCGTCGACGAAAACGTCACCTCAAATTATAACTCTATTCTTTCGTAATTCTTCGCGATTATTCCATCTCGTTCACGTCATACAGTGTGGGCGAATTATCCTTAAAATAAACTGGGATGAACGGTTTCCGAGTACAAATATCAGAGAGGTTTACGGCAAACGGAAAACGGTAGGCTCCTGCTTAACATTTAAAGCGTGAAAATTCCCTCTTTTTAACTTGTCTCGTTCCTTTGAGATGTTGCGTAATATCTGGTGCTAAAAGGACTGAAATGAGCTAATATCGAGCAGGGTTCTTGCATTTTTGGCAAAACCCTAATTTCACTCCGAAGTTTCCCGTTTGGCGTAAACGCCATGCTTAACCTCTCTATTACGGAAGCTGGTAAGGGTCACACGTTGTCGCTTCCATGTTGCTGCGTTAAACCTAAAAGGGGGGCTGTCTTGTCGGACTCTCACTGAAAGCAGTGCTAGTCGTTGGGGGAGTACTATCGCAGTTTTGTATCCTTTTGATATTTTCATGTTACGTTGTCCCCCCTCTCCCTCCACCTTCCAGGTTGTCGCTTCCAAGTTGTCGCTGCCGAGTTGTTGCTTCCAAGTTGTCGCTTCCAGACGGTAGAAACGGAAATGGGAAACTGGTTTGAAAATGTTTCAGGAGGAGGAGGCGGAAAGGCCCCGCGACTAATGCAAGCTTATCAAGATCGTAGCAGAGCTGTTTGTTGAAAACCGTGGGGAAAAATGAGTAAAACTTGGTAGCAGACTTAATCCTTTTACATTCATTCAGTGTTACTTGTAAAGTACTGTAAACTGCAGTGACGGCGTGCTCCCTGCCTGATTAACGTAGTCATGGATAAAGTAGCTGAAATTGTTCTGGTTTCGTGTATTTTTGGATTCAGTTGAAGGAACTCTTTCAAGAAAGCAGTTCACCTGTATTCGTGAACTATAAGGCCAGCTCATGACAACTGACATGGACTCCAGAAGGTTAATGTGAGGGGCTTAAACTCTTCGTAGCAACAGCTTAAGGAGAAAATAGGTACAATGAAGCAAAATTAAGCTATGGAAGATAATTCAACTGTCGTGTCCGTGGGGAGCTAACTATTCGCCGAAGGCGATCGAGGTGAATATCGTCGAGGTTTTTATTCACTGATATTCACCAAGCCTGACGTCAAAAATTGTTTTAATTTAATTACATAGGTGATAATTTGAAAAAATATGCATTTTCTTTAAAACAATTAACTTCTTCGTCTGTCACCTCGAGAAAACGGTTTGCTGCCATTTTGAGAAAAAAACCGCTTAGGTGATTATCGCGTAATAATCACCTCAATTGCAATCAGCGCAAAGAATTTTCATTAATCACCTATGTAATTATACCAACAGCTAATAAACACGGCAATAAGCTCTTAATAGTCCTCAATGGCGGCGTTCCTGGCACATGATCATGCCCATATATGGGCAAGTCAAATATGGCAAATACTACATTAACGTTGACCTAGTCGGTGTGTTTCCGATGAAAAATTAAAGTTAATTCAATTGTTCCCTGTTTTGTAACGCTTCACAATAGAACTTCTGTAAGATCTGAAGGGAGGGGTTCAGTTCTATTACTGCTGGGTATAGCAGCTCAGTCGTTTTATCCCATGTGGCCTTTCTTCTGGTATGGTATTGGTCAAAACTATTGCTCATGTTAACGACTCACTCTATGTGATAGTTTGACTATGGTCTTGCCCTGTAAGGGAAAAGATATGAATCGTAGTGAGGGAAGGGTGGGATAACGCATTTTCCTCCACACAGTTTCCCGACCGTGGGTCTTTTCTTACGAACGTGTGTCACGTAGTAAGAACAGACGGTGTGCACATGAAATCCCATGTCTAACCCTGAGTGACACTAAATGTTACAATATGGACGTAAACACCAGTGGCTCAGTTGGTTGAGCATCGGGCTGTCATGCGGGAGGTCGTGAGTCTGATTCCGGCCGGACCAACACTCAGGGTCTTAAAATAACTGAGGGAGAAAGTACTGCCTTTGTAATTACATCTGCAAATGGTTAGACTTTCAAGTCTTCTCGGATAAGGACTTCAAACCGGAGGTCCCGTCTCATAGCCCTTGTTGGAAATTAAATAGTATGGGACGTTAAAGAACCCACTCACTATTCGATAAGAGTAGGGGACATAGTCCCCGGTGTTGTCGTCTGGACGGGGGCATTTTTCATTTCCTAAAATTAATTGTAAACTGCGTAATTAGCAGTCTGGCTAAAGTCCTCCATAAAGCATTGTAAATTAGTCCTGAAAAGCTCAGAGGGGAGAGATTAATAGCTTCACTTCACTTCACACACCTCCTAAAAAACCAGTCAAACCGGTTAAAAGGCGGTTAGGGAAAGATTACACGAGAAACCGAAAAATTAGGTATGATTTCTGAGCTTCTGTCTAGTTAGACTCCAGTTCTAAGAACTCAATCTGAACGCTCTCAAGTATAATGATGAGTTAAAAAGCACAGTGTTTACTGGTTAAAAAGAATGATGGAAAGAAAGTTAATCACTGATGTAGCTTGTCAAGTAATCAAGGACCATTGAAGTGAAAATTTTATGCACATAAATATACGAATCCTCAAAATAATCGCATAATTTTATTCAGCCTGCCTTTTTTATTGCACAAAAAGGTATGCATCTCTTAGCAAATCAACATTCCTTCCTTTATAACGGTCGAGTTCTTAACCCCGCCTTACTCTCAAAACTACCTCGTCTTAAACAAGTCATTGCGCAAGTTGGTAGCTAGTTTGCGTGACCTATTGTGTGCGTTCGCTTGTGTAAGTGATACAAGCTGGACACGCGAACAATTCATTTGATTTAAAATTTAAAATGAGTTTTGTGCGTTTTTCTCGCTTTTTTATTCACTTAAGTTCCACCAGATTCTACCCATTTAAATAATTTTACTGTAGTTTGTCAGTGACACATATAAATTTTGATAGAGGGCGTGATCTTGGGATATTTATAGACTTCTGCGTGATCTCTTCAGAAGAATATATTAGTGTAATTTTACGCTAATCGTGTTTTATTGTTTTATTTTGGTTGGCAAGGAAATGATCAATCATTTTGAAATTTGGACACAGGACTTCAAATCTAAATTACACATCTTTTATGCGGTTTCATTAGAAGAAGTACATCGTTAACTTAGTATTACGAACAGGTCGGTGAGATTCACTTAACTATACTAGGTCCCATTCCACGAATAATGTAGTACTTACATTTTTATGTTCGCTATTAGAAGATTATCACCACAGCAAACCCTTTGTGTCCTCGGGCACCGAAGCGTCTCTGGCAAACTGATCCACATAATAATCTTGCGGGTGTGAGAGTTGTAAAAAAGGTAAGAAAGATATTTGTTGGACAGTTTAAGAATTAGGCGTAAACAAAAGCTCGCGCTCTAAATGTCGCTTGGATCGATGATTAGAAAAAGTTACCAATCATGGTATGTTGATGATAGAACTGGTGTTCACGATGTTCAGTTTATTGTTATTTATAACCTATTAATGTGTATTCTGAGAAGTTTGAAGTATTGTTGAAGCACTAAACATGGTAGGGTGTGGAAAAAAAACAAGAGGAGGATCCTCTTGTCGACGTAGAACATTATATAAAGCAGACTGAGTGCTGCGCAATGGAAATCATATTTTTAAAAGGCGCTCAATGAAGTGAAACCGAAAGAATAAGTAGTCTAAGGTATTTGCGTCTCTCGGAAGTCGGTTTGTCTTCTTCTTCATTGTCATCCGTTTTTGTTCATACGTTGCAATTTAACAGTGGATTTTACGTTTGTCACACGAGTTTGCTAATCTAGACTGTTTGTCGAATCACGGTCAAGCCTTTATAGCGAAGGCCCGTCGCAATCATTCGATTTCTCCCGTCGTTTACGTAAACGCGTTTGGCCAGAATGAAGCGGCTTTGACAAAATATACCAGATTGTTTGAAAGAATCAACAAAGTGCATCGTTCTGTTCATAAGAACAAACAACAAAGTTATCTCAGAGGTGTTATTGAACTCTTGCAAAACAATCAAACGAAGCAGGTTGGTTTCATCGCTCAAGCCAACATTGCTCGACAGTTTAACAAACTACTTTTCGTCACGTGGCAATATTAGGGAGCTTAAGCACGCGCGTTTTTGAGACGCGGACGACAACCGGACAAGAAAATTTCGCGTTCCAGGACGATGGTGTCTCTCAGATTTTTATGCTAATCATCTCTAATGCAGCAATATTTTTGCGTGGTGGAGTTGAAATTAGAGTTTGCTTTCGATTAGTGATTGCTCCAAACGTGTGAACTCAATTTCATGCTGATTGAAATCCTTTTTTCTTTAATGAATCCTTCTTCATTCGAGGTTCTCAGCGACTCGATAACTGGAACGCATAATTTAGCAGTAAGAGAGTAAAAGCTCTCTTTACAGGCATTAGGAAGATTTTTTCCAGAAACTGAGTTTGAATGGACTGGATAAGTCACTTCTTACAGTTAACCGAGAGCACAGAAGTGTTTTTGGTCAGATATAAAAAAGCTTCCCAGATGACTTAGTAAATTTTTAATAATGGCGGGCTCATGTTAGCCTTAGTGCTTGGATTTAGTGCTTGCTTCACAATTTTAGACTATAATTATGATAATTTAGATGCTGCACGGTGAGGATAATATGATCCATATGAAAACGTTTTGAAGAATTGTCCTTGACTAACGCAGACTGAAAGTGGTTTACTGAAAGCATTTTACTCTTTAATCCACGCTTGCCCTTAATACCACAGAAAATGGACCAGATTTTGGCTTCTCTAACTGCTCGATTGCTGTTTATCTGCAGCATGTTACGCAACTCATAACGCGTTACGCTTGGGGAAGAAAATTATAACTTCCTGTTTTCCTAATTTATCTCGTGATTTTTCCCAGACCATAAGTTAATTGTGGGTGTAACAGAGTAGGCAATCATTGAAGTGACTTAAAGTTTGGAAAAGGTTTAGGTTTCAAGTCTGCTCAAAACTCATGTATGTATTCTATCCATATGGTATTATGCATGTAAGAGTTACAAAGCATCGTTTACTGTTTTAGCGCCAAAGAACAGAGGAGATGCTTTTTGTCCTTTGCAATTGCAGGCTTCTCGTTCAATTTAACTTATTCTTTCACACAGTTCATCCGCAAACATTTTAACGACTTTTGCGTTTAGAATTTATGTTGTATTCTTTTTTGTCTCAAAAACAGATCCTGTCCAATCCTTCTAGATCGCTGGATGTACGGATGAAAATTTCTACCTTGAAAAAGGTTTAAAACAGAAAGGTGCACGCGAAACAAGGTATGGGATTTGTGATTCGTCAGCACATATTTCACTTCGTTTCGGTGCCTCAGTTTTACCAATATCAATAGAAATAAAGAAAATTTGTCGTTTCAAAGGGAAGCCGACCTTGAAAACCAGTCGAGCAGTCATCAGAGTAGTCCGCATAATTCGAGTGGAACCCAAATATGATGCGTCTGACTTAACACGAAATATGTAGTATTCTAATATTCTCTGTGAGTTTAATGATGATGCAGGGATATTCTAGTCAATACTGTCCCTTTCCGCATGGATTTATTATAAGGATAACATAGTGAAATGTAAGTGTAGCCGATTCACTGTCCCTTCATAGTAATAAGAAAGGCACCCAGACAGTGGATGTATTGGATACACTTTTTTCACTTTGTTAAAATGCGTATACTTTATCAAATATATCGATGAAGCCATCCAATCCAGCGCCAAGTTTAAAAGCCAGAGGATCGTGTTTTTTTAGAGTCCTGTACAGTGGACACTCCTCGAAAATCCTGTTGTGAGTAGACAGGTCAAAGATTGATTAGAATAATGATCAGACTGTGTAGTTTTGTTGATAATTCAAACACGTTAAGCGGCCTGACAAGTTTCATTACTCCCGTGGGTACCAGTCAAACGAAACTGGTTAGTTTCGTTCGGTTTAACATTGCTTGTCCGCCAATGGCATCGCAGTAGATTTGCGATGTGTATCCCCAATCTTTTTTCCTTTGCTTGATAAGTGTTGGCCAATATAGAATTAAGAATTTGTTTTTGATCAATCCGAATGTGTTCCATGAAAGTCATATGAACTCAATTTATTGTTTTTCAAAACATATCTTCCTGCCTTTTTAGAAACTCTCGATAAATCATTAGCAACAATGCGCTTCTAATAATGCAGCAAAAGATAAAATTAGCCGAAACATGCTCCTGGAAACCAAACTGATCAAGCGCAACTATGCCCACATATAAATGGATTTTTTCTTTGTCCGGACAACCAATTTTTTTGTGCCGGTATTATTGTAAACATTCCTAAACATTCAATTCTTTAGAATCAAGGAAGAAGCAAATTGCCAAAGTAGTGGGGCAAGCAGCCGGACTCATTCCTTTACTTCGCAACTGAAGTTTTTTAAACTCTAATAAGTACACCAACTCTGAACTTTTGTCTTCTTTCCTTTACATTTGATAATGTTGCACCGAAACGTCGTAATAGTATTTTCTTTATCGTTAATGTTTCATTAAGAATGTTTTGCAAAATCGATTCTTAAAAGAAAACTTTTTTTGTCTAATAAAAGATTACAAGTTGACTGATCATTCCGGCAGTAGACCTTATTAGCGCTTGTACCTTTTGTTTTCCCAATTCAGATCTAGTAATAATACTCAGGAGACTTGATCCTTTGTCCTGTTCATTAAAAAGGGTGCATGCAAGCATGGATATGTCTGCTTGCACTCTTTTCAATGAACAATTCGGAGGACCAAATCTCCTTAGTATCGTCATATGATCTGGACTGGGAAAACAAAATTCACAAGCGAGTAAGGTCTAAAGACCAATTCGGCTTTGAACTCAATGATGTACCCAATTCAAATCCCTTGGGAATAATATGTTTTGTTCCAAGTATTTCCATATCATTTAAATGTGAACGATACATTATCATGCAAATGCAAAACTGGGTACAACATTGAGTTAGCCGAATCGGTCTATTACTGGTGGGATCATTTCAGCACGACGCTGGACCTCCTGGTTGCTTTGATGTCAGGGTTTGTGATAGATGTTAATTTTAGCCAAGTAAAAACAAATACTTATCTTGATTTTGAGATTAGAAGGAATCAGTCAACGTGATTGAGCTTTCGATGAATACTTAAAGAGGGCATTTGATTTAAACCTCTTTCTTGCGATATGGCTTGATCAGTTAAATATACTGCACAACTTCAGACGATAATTATAATGAAGGTCTAAGAAGTCGGATAATCTTGCCGAAGCTGGTAATGACTCTGTGATTCATATGAAAGCCTTTTGAGCAATTTTGCGTGAGACTTACGAACTGAATTAATTTTTCTTTTACAAGTCATACATACCAACCTTATCATACGAACCGGTATTATTATCTATTTATCAAGCATTGCCTGTTTGCTTTTTCTCTTTAATCTACTTTTGCCCGTTTACCACAGAGTATTGACTAGTTTTTAGTTGCTTAATTTATTTCACATAAGGCGTGACGACTGGGAAAGAAAATTACAACTTCATGTTTTCCTAATTGATCTCGTGACTTTTCCCAGATTAAAAATAAAGTTGTGGGTGTATTAACAGAGTTAACCACTGAACCAATTTTACGTTTTGGAAGAATTACTTTTAAGTCTGTTTGAACTCAATAAGGCACGTATTCTATCCGTATCATTTTAGGTAAGAATCACAAAACATCGTTTACCGTTAAAACTCCAATGACAGCGCATACGCGTTTTGTCCATAGCAGGCTACTTTAGTTCTTCCTTGAAACAATCTATACTCAAAAAATGTTATGAGATAATCTTATGTTGAATTCCTTTGTGTCTCAGGAACAGATCCTGTCCAATCCCTCTTGATCACTGTGAAAACCGATTAAACTTTCTACCTCGAAAAATGCAAAGTTAAAGCCCAGAGTAGTGGACGCTAAACAAGGTATGGAATGTGTTTGTTGCGTTACTACAGGGTAAGAATGTGATTCGTCAGAAGAATTACACTTCGTTTGGATGTTTCACCGGTGTATGAATTGAAGTAAAATATATGTGAACGACACTGGAAACCATCTGTGACCATCTGTTGCATCGCTTACTGTTTCAGCGCCAAAGAACAGCGAAGATGCTTTTTGTCCTTTGCAATTGCAGGCTTCTCGTTTAATTTAACTTATTCTTTCACACAGTTCATCCGCAAACATTTTAATGACTTTTGCGTTAAACTTTATTTTGCATTCTTTTTTGTCTCAAGAACAGATCCTGTGCAATCCTTCTAGATCGCTGGATGTACGGATGAAAATTTCTACCTTGAAAAAGGTTTAAAACAGAAAGGTGCACGCGAAACAAGGTATGGGATTTTTGAGTTACGAATGTGATTCGTCAGCACATAACTCACTTCGTTTCGATGATTCACTTTTCACCAATATCAATAGAAATAAAGAAAATTTATTGTTTCAAAGGGAAGTCCACCTTGAAAACCAGTCGATCAGTCATCAGAGTATTCCCTATAATTTGGAACCCAAATATGATGCGACTGACTTAACAAGAAATATGTAGTATTCTAATATTCTCTGTGATTTTAATAATGGTGCAGGGATATTCTAGTCAATACTGTCCCTTTCTGTATCGATTTATTATAAGGATAACATGGTGACGTGTAAGTGTAGCCGATTCACTGTCTCTTCATAGTAACAAGAAAGGCACCCAGACAGTGGATGTATTGGATACACTTTTTTCACTTTGTTAAAATGCGTATAGCTTATCAAATATATTGATGAAGCTGTCCAATCCAGCGCCAAGTTTAAAAGCCCGACGATCGTGTTTTTTTAAAGTCCTGTACAGTGGACACTCCTCGAAAGCCCTGTTGTGAGTAGACAGCTCTAAAATTGATTAGAATAATGATCAGACTGTTTCGTTTCGTTGATAATACAAACAATTTAAGCGGCCTGACAAGTTTCATTACTTCCGTGGGAACCAGTCAAACGAAGCTGGTTAGTTTCGTTTGGTTTAACATTGCTTGTCCGCCAATGGCTACGCAGTAGATTTGCGATGTGTATCCCCAATCTTTTTCCCTTTGCTTGATAAGTGTTGGCCCATATAGGATTCAGAATTTGCTTTTGATCAATTCGAATGTGTTCCATGAACATCATATGACCTCAATTTATTGTTTTTCAAAAACATATCTTCCCGCCTTTTCAGAAACTCTCGATAAATCATTAGCAACAACTAGCTTCTATTAACGCAGCAAAAGATAAAATTAGCCGAAACATGCTCCTGGAAACTAAATTGATCAAGCGCGACCATGCCCATATGTAAATGGCTTTTCTGACGCATGAACTTTTCTTTGGCATGGCAACCAAAGTGTTCTTTTGTACTGGTATTATTGTAAACATACACAATCATTCAACTCTTTAGAATCAAGTAAGTAACAAATTGCAAAAGTAGTCGGGCAGGCAGCCGGACTCATTCCTCTACTTCGCAACTGAAATTTTTGTAACTTTAATACGTACACGAACTCTGAACTTTTGTCTTCTTTCCTTTACATTTGATAATGTTGCACCGAAACGTCATCATAGTTTTAATTTAATCGTTAATATTTCTTGAAAAATGTTTTGCAAAATTGATTCTTGTAAGAAAATGTTTTTGTCTCATAAAAGATTACAAGTTGACTCATCATTCCGGCCGTAGTCCTTATTCGCTTGTACATTTTGTTTTCCCAATACAGATCATGTGATACTACTCAGGAGACTTGATGCTTTTCTTGTTCATTAAAAAGGGTGTATGCAAGCAGGAATATGTCTGCATGCACTCTTTTTAATGAACAAAACGGAGGAACAATTTTCCTGAGTATCGTCATAAAATTATGATCTGAATTAGGAAAACAAGATTTACAAGCGAATAAGGTCTGAAGACCAATTCGGCTTTGAACCCAATTCAAACCGTTTGAGAATAAACTGTTTGGTTCCAAGTATGTCCATGTCATTGAAATGTGAACGATACATCATCATGCAAATGCAAAGCCCAAAGATTTGCCGTTGGGTGCAACATTGAGTCAGCCGAATCGGTCTGTTAATGGTGGGATAATTTCAGCACGAAGCCGGACCTCCTGGTTGCTTTAATGTCAGGGTTTGGGATCGATGTTACTTTTAGCCAAGTGAAAACAAATACTTACCGGTATCTTGATTTTGAAATTAGAAGGAATCAGTGAACGTGATTGAGCTTTCGCTGAATACTTAAAGAGGGCATTCGATTTAAACCTCTTTCATGCGATATAGCTTGATTAAATATGCCGCACAACTTCAGACGATAATTATAATGAAGGTCTAGGAAATCTGATAATCTTGAAGCTGGTAAGGACTCTGTGAATCATATGAAAGCCTTTTGAGCAATTTTGCGTGAGACTTACGAACTCAATTAATTCTTTTTTTACATATCAGATATACAAACCTTGTTACACGAACCGGTATTATTATCTAGTTATCAAGCACTGCCTGTTTGCTTTTTCTCTTTAATCTACTTTGGCCTGTTTACCACAGAGTATTGACTACTTTTTAGTTGCTTAATGTATTTCTCATAAGGCGTGACGACTGGGAAAGAAAATTACAACTTCCTGTTTTCATAATTGATCTCGTGACTTTTCCCAAACTAAAAGTTGTGGGTGTATTAACAGAGTTAACCATTGAAGTAATTTTAAGTTTTGGAAGAATGACTTTTTAGTCTGTTTGAACTCAATAAGGCAAGTATTGTATCCGTATCATATTAGGTACGAATCACAAAACGTCGTTTGCGGTTAAAACTCCAATAACAGCGTAGACGCGTTCACGGTCCTTTGCAGGCTACTTTAGTTATTCCTTGAAACAATCGATTATCAAACAATGCTGTAAGATAATCTTATGTTGAATTCCCTTGTGTCTCAGGAACAGATCCTGTCCAATCCTTCTAGATCGCTGGATGTACGGATGAAAATTTCAGAAAAAAAGTCAGAAAGGTGCACGCGAAACAAGGTATGGGATTTTTGAAGTTAAGAATGTGATTCGTCAGCACATATTTCACTTTGTTTCGGTGCTTCAGTTTTCACCAATATCAATAGAAATAAAGAAAATTTGTCGTTTCAAAGAGAAGTCGACCTTGGAAACCAGTCGATCAGTCATCACAGTATTCCGCATAATTCGAGTAGAACCCAAATATGATGCGTCTGACTTAACAAGGAATATGAAATATTCTAATATTCTCTGTGATTTTAATGATAATGCAGGGATATTCTAGTCAATGCTGTCCCTTTCCGCATCGATTGATTATAAGGATAATATGGTAAAGTGTAAGTGTAGCCGATTCACTGTCCCTTCATAGTAATAACAAAGGCACCCAGACAGTGGATGTATTGGATACACCTTTTTCGCTTTGTTAAAATGCGTATAGTTTATCAAATATATTAATGAAGCTGTCCAATCCAGCGCCAAGTTTAAAAGCCTGAGGATCGTGTTTTTTTAGAGTCCTGTAGTGTGGACACTCCTCGAAACCCTTGTTGTGAGTAGAGAGCTTTAAGATTGATAAGAATAATGATCAGATTGTGTCGTTTTGTTGATAATACAAACAATTTAAGCGGCCTGACAAGTTTCATTACTTCCCGCCTGGAAAACAATCAAATAAAGGTGGTTAGTTTCGTTTAGTTTAACATTGCTTATCCGTCAATGGCTTCGCAGTAGATTTGCGATGTGTATCCCCAATCTTTTTTCCTTTGCTTGATAAGTGTTGGCCCAAATAGGATTAAGAATTTGCTTTTGATCAATCCGAATGTGTTCCATGAAAGTCATATGAACTCAATTTATTGTTTTTCAAAAACATATCTTCCTGCCTTTTTAGAAACTCTCGATAAATCATTAGCAACAATGAGCTTCTAATAATGCAGCAAAAGATAAAATTAGCCTGCCGAAACATGCTCCTAGAAACCAAATTGATCAAGCGCCACCATGCCCATATATAAATGGATTTTTTCTTTGTCCTGACAACCAATTTTTTTGTGCCGGTATTATTGTAAACATTCACAAACATTCAATTCTTTAGAATCAAGGAAGAAGCAAATTGCCAAAGTAGTGGGGCAAGCAGCCGGACTCATTCCTTTACTTCGCAACTGAAGTTTTTTAAACTCTAATACGTACACCAACTCTGAACTTTTGTCTTCTTTCCTTTACATTTGATAATGTTGCACCGAAACGTCATAATAGTATTTTCTTTATCGTTAATGTTTCATTGAAAATGTTTTGCAAAATCGATTCTTAAAAGAAAACTTTTTTTGTCTAATAAAAGATTACAAGTTGACTGATCATTCCGGCAGTAGACCTTATTAGCGCTTGTACATTTTGTTTTCCCAATACAGATCATGTAATAATACTCAGGAGACTTGATCCTTTGTCCTGTTCATTAAGAAGGGTGCATGCAAGCATGAATATGTCTGCTTGCACTACCATTACCATTGTTTATTTGTTTATGAGCATTACAATATGATCATAGTCCTAGGCGACCCGCAATTAGCGAAGCTATTCTGGGCGGGCCACCTTTCTTAAAGAAGTCCTGTCTCTGTTCTTGAGCACATATTATTAAATAAAATCCCAAAGTACATACAAAATAAGAAATCAGTTAATTAGTTAATTAATTACACAGTTATCAACATACAAAGTTGAAATATGACTAATTACAATATAAAATGATTAGATTTGAGTTTAAATTTAGATTTATCAGAAAGTTACACTCTTTTCAATGAACAAATCGGAGGACCAAATCTCCTTAGTATCGTCATATGATCTGGACTGGGAAAACAAAATTCACAAGCGAGTAAGGTCTAAAGACCAATTCGGCTTTGAACTCAATGATGTACCCAATTCAAATCCCTTGGGAATAAGATGTTTTTTTTTTTTCTAAGTATTTCCATATCATTTAAATGTGAACGATACATTATCATGCAAATGCAAAACTGGCTACAACATTGAGTTAGCCGAATCGGTCTATTACTGGTGGGATCATTTCAGCACGAAGCTGGACCTTCTGGTTGCTTTGATGTCAGGGTTTGTGATCGATGTTATTTTTAGCCAAGTAAAAACAAATACTTATCTTGATTTTGAGATTAGAAGGAATCAGTCAACGTGATTGAGCTTTCGATGAATACTTAAAGAGGGCATTTGATTTAAGCCTCTTCCTTGCGATATAGCTTGATCAGTTAAATATACCGCACAACTTCACACGATAATTATAATGAAGGTCTAAGAAGTCGGATAATCTTGCCGAAGCTAGTAAGGACTCTGTGATTCATATGAAAGCCTTTTGAGCAATTTTGCGTGAGACTTACAAACTGAATTAATTTTTCTTTTACAAGTCATACATACCAACCTTGTCATACGAACCGGTATTATTATCTATTTATCAAGCATTGGCTGTTTGCTTTTTCTCTTTAATCTACTCTTACCACAGAGTATTGACTAGTTTTTAGTTGCTTAATTTATTTCACATAAGGCGTGACGACTGGGAAAGAAAATTACAACTTCATGTTTTCCTAATTGATCTCGTGACTTTTCCCAGATTAAAATTAAAGTTGTGGGTGTATTAACAGAGTTAACCACTGAACCAATTTTACGTTTTGGAAGAATTACTTTTAAGTCTATTTGAACTCAATAAGGCACGTATTCTATCCGTATCATTTTAGGTAAGAATCACAAAACATCGTTTACCGTTAAAACTCCAATGACAGCGCATACGCGTTTTGACAATAGCAGGCTACTTTAGTTATTCCTTGAAACAATCTATACTCAAACAACGTTATGAGATAATCTTATGTTGAATTCCTTTGTGTCTCAGGAACAGATCCTGTCCAATCCCTCTTGATCACTGTGAAAACCGATTCAACTTTCTACCTCGAAAAAGGCAAAGTTAAAGCCCAGAGTAGTGGACGCTAAACAAGGTATGGAATGTGTTTGTTGCGTTACTACAGGGTAAGAATGTGATTCGTCAGAAGAATTACGCTTCGTCTGGATGTTTCACCGATGTTTAAATTGAAGTAAAATATATGTGAACGCGGGCTTTTTTCGCCGTGCTTAAAGGAAACCCGACACTGGAAGCCATCTGTGACCATCTGTTGAATTCATAAATTGAGCAGGCAGTCCTTCACACGACCATCAAGAAATAATTACAAAGCTGTACTTAGGGTGTGTTCGATTGACCCTATTCTGGAATCAGAATACGTGGGCTGAGGATTTAATACGGTATTTTTTGGTGTTCTAAAGCAACAAGGATGGTAAAGATTTGTTTCCGACCAGCCAATCAAAAGACACGTCTGACAACACATAACAAATGAAAATTCGTTTTATTGTTTACATATTCTAATCTTAACACAGCTATTGACCAATATCGCGCGTACTATCCCAATTATTTTATAATTAGCCTTTCTTTGTCCGGTTCGACTACCATATTTGGTAAACCACGTGACCAAATCAGAAAATGCCTAAACACTCAGCGAGTTAACTATGTTTTTCACAAATAATTTTCAACGCAACAGTATGAAAAGATTCTAACACAAAATCTGCAGCACGGATTTTCAAAGAAACACTAGTTCTGAAATAATTATGACGCCATAAGGCCCTCCTTTGACACAATTTTTAAAATATCCGTTCCATTTTTTGGCCAAATACAAATTCCATGCTACAGTCTACGAAAAATGACGGGACGGTTCCCATCAGGTGAAAAAAGACCGGCTGTTCCTTTCGTTTCCTGAGAGTTTTGACGTAATTATTTATCACTGAAACATACGGCAGAGGACTGGGACTAGTTGCGCATGTGCCTTGTCATTGAAGTGATGCCACATTTCCAATGAAAAGTTAGTTCAGGGAACCATCCATGCAACGTTTTTGTAGGGCTCTTGACTGAAAAAGATTCCTTAGCAACCATTGTCTTTCTGTAGTTAAGAGACACCCCCTTAACGATTGTAGGTAATCCTCTCTCTCTTCTGTTTATAATAGGAGACTCAGAAAGAAAAAGCAAGAAAACGCTGTCAGTGGGAGTCTGTGCTGAGGTGAGAGGGTATTCCTAACCAATTTTGAAACAATTCAACTTGACTCGTTTTTGTGATGACACACTATCAGTATTACCTTTATATCGACCTTTATGTCAATCACATGGCAAGCCCCTCTACATATCTGGGAGGACATACTAACGCACTTCCCGGTTTTAAGCCTCTATCCAATGAATATATGGGGAGGAAAAGATCTCGCTTGTGCGTTATACGTATTACTTTGCACATGTCGGAGTTATAGCGCAGTTGCCATTTAGATGCCCAGGATACATCAGATTGTACATCAGATTTACATCAGGTTGTAGGGCTTCAGTGTCCCTTGTGTGACAGCTGTCTGTATATTTTTGTGTCATCTGCAAATATTCTCAAAGAAGAGGAGATATTAGAAGATTTAATTATCATTAGCATAAATTAGAAACAAAATAATTAAATTTGGCCCAAGATCGTTCCCTGTGGGACCCCCGACATTACGCAAGAACGAGATGAGAAAGTTCCTCAAAAAGCAACGTGTTGTTTGCGGTCAGTCAAAAAGCATTTGAACCAACGGAATAGTGGACCTTCGATTCCGTAGCGTTTTAATTTCAGCAACAGCCTTTCGTGAGGTAAGGAGTCGAACGCTTTTGAGAAATCTGAGAATATAACATCAGTAGGTCTTGATTTATTTCTTGATAAATCCCAGTAATTAAAACAACACGGCAACTGAGTTAGGGTTGGTTTTTCTTCAAGGAAACCAAATTGGTTTGAGTTAAAGAATTCTGGTTCTGCCAGAAGTTTACTACACGATCGTTGACAATTTTCTCGCTAACTTTATAATTACCTGCGATGGAGGCGAGAGAAATTTCACGGTAGTTTTCTCTGCAATCTTTTCCACCCTTCTTGTGGACAGGAACGATGTTAGCTATTTTCCAAGCGTACGGTACTTCTCCAACTACATTGTGGAAATGATCTATTTAAAAGCAAGCGAAAGGACGGAGCAATTTCAATCGCGCTTTCTGTTAATACTCCTGGTGGGAGGTGATCAGGCCCCGGGGACTTGTAAGGATTTCGGTTTCTCAAAAGGTGCAAAACCTCATTTGCATTACAAAAGATAGTTGACAATCTAGAATCCACAACATCAGCGTATGTGCGTAAATTTCCACAATCTTCCAACGTAAACACAGTTAAGAAATAGGAATTCATACTTTCTGCGATTTCCAAGTCGTCAGTCAGGGTAATGTCGGTTGCTGAAATTTTTCAGAAAATGAAATGGAACATTGCTAAGGAGAAACCTCGAAGCTTTTTTGCACTGTGCAATTACATTACCAAACTCTACTTGTTACGTAATATAATGCTCATGTAACATATCCAGGACGTATTCAAAGTTCAGTTGTTCTTCAATGCCTGTGGGGGGCCTGTGGGGGGGAAGGGAAGGGGGCAGGGATGCTTCTCCGAATTTGAATTAAACGCATAAAGGAGACCAATCTAAGCGTAGCCCAAGGTTTTTGTGAAACCTAAACTGAGACCATATTTAAAACATATTAAATGTATATTTTATATTTCTTCGTGTGCAACCCTAAACGAGACCTTCACTGCTATATATGATGGTGTTTGACAAGAACACCCTAAAGAACACCCTAAATGAGACCAAAATCCGAACTTTACACCCCTAACCGAGATGACAAGCATACCTGCCCCTTTCAATGCCCGTGGGGGGGGGGGGGGGGGGGGGATGAATGGGCAGGGATGCTTCTCGAAAATTTTGAATTAAACCCATAAAAGAGACCAATCTGGCTATGCCCAAGTTTTTTGTTACCCCTAAAAGAGACAAAAAGGAGACAACAACGTATTAGCGGAGCTCCGCGCGCGGAACACCATAGTTAAGAAAATATGGTAACCCATCGATGCAAGAAATTTTGGTATTATAGCCATGACATCATCGATTCAAGTCAAGCATCGGAGGGACATACACTTGATGCTTTTTTTTTTTTTAATTTGTTTAGAGCTGCTTTTATTTCTGTATTGGAATTTTTGGCATATCTAGATCTTTAGAAGCTCTGATAAGGTTGCATGATGCTTGGAGGACCTATGATTAGAACAGAAATGAAAGGATAGAGAGAGAACGACAACACCAAAACAGAATACAGTAATAACTCAAACTTGGTGGAAGAAGTTACTCCACAAGTTCTTTCCTTGGGCACTAAACCGTTTGTTATTTTTACGGATGCATATTTTTAAGAAGTGGTTTAATAGTTTTTTCATTTGTTCAGGAATGAAACTCAAATTTTTACTCTCAACTGGAATTAAGTAACAATAGACCAATTTCGATATATTAAAATTCAGTCGAAAACAAAAGGTATCATCTCGAGGCTCTGGGGAATAAACTCCTACAAATCCTTATATTTATTCCCCAGAGCCTCGTGATGATGTCTTTTGTTTAGGACTGAATTTTAATATATCGAAACTGGTCTATTCTGTACTCTCTTGGACATAAAGAAATGATTGATTTGTTTATTTTGCTCCAAAATGTGAGCGAACAAGTGCTTTTTTAATCCGTTTGCCCAACTGTTTTTCGATCTGCCTCGACAGTGACAAGAAAATTGCCCCCTTATGTTATGAACACGTAATCGAAATGAGTTCTCGCAAAATTAGGGAGAGATCTCCATAGCTTGTGTTTTCAGAAGTTCGTTTAAGGCACCTAAAGGTAATTTATTGGAACGGATCTTGTTTGAAGTTTCATTGTTCTTTCTTGGTTGCATTGCCGTATTTTGCCGATTCTTGTTCCAGGTCAAGCTGGCATGTTTCAATGAAATACATCAAAATGTGAATGATCTCGTTTTCAGAGATAAAGTGGAATAAAGAACATCAGTAAAACTCTTTTTTGACGTTGAACTGACAAAGTTTCCTGACGGTTTCTTAATTTTATCGTGATTCCTATTTGCTGGCAGTTGACTCCGAAATGGCCTTTTTCCTTTCCACTTGCTCGCTGAGGGTGTGCTTGTTTTCTTTTAAAACTCATGCGATTCAAGAAAATTCATTGCCAAAGTGATGAATTCCAAAGTAATTTTTACTCGAAAACCGATATCGCACTCATCACTTCATGATTCATGCAATGTCGGTTTTTTCGCGTGAAATTTACCGTGGAATTCACTAGTTGGGCAATGAGTTTTTCTATAGAAGACAGCAAAGAAAGTAATTTAAGTAATTAAGCAGTTACCGGAAACAACAAAACGCGGACAATTCGAAAAGCTTTAATTTTCACTAAGCCTACAGGCAGTAAGAATAAATAGCCAGGGAGCTCCGCTTTTATAGGCTTGGCTAAATCTATATATTACATATATTTTTTTTTATATTTCTTCGTGTGCAACCCTAAACGAAACCTTCACTGCTATATATGATGGCGTTTTGCCAAGAACACCCTAAATGAAACCAAAATCCGAACTTGACACTCCTAACCAAGATGACAAGCATAGCTGCCCCATTCATATGTGGGTCTGCCGCTCCGGACTTCGACTTGTGTTCAACTCATAGTTCATAGTTTCTTTAAGCGGTATTTTTAGCCGTAGAATGCTCAAACTGGTAAAAAAAAAAATAAAAGTGCTGAAAGTCAAGGCATTTTCTAAAGGAATCACACAAACAGGCTGTGAAGACCTTATTTAAAGCATTCTCAAGCACTTGCCACCATCAAAGTTTCCTTATGTTCCCGCCACCGTTCAAAATAAATACGACTGGTGATTTGTTGAAAAGTATGACTGTCACCGCCGTCTCACAGTCCCATAGTCGAGGATTAGACATGATGTGTAAAATTTAGGAGTGATAAATGCATGCCACTGCAGTCGTCCAGTTACGCAGTCGATGATTATGCATTACTAGATAAAGTAAAACAGATACAAGTGCCTGCCACTGCAGTTCTGCAGTAACACAATGGAGGATTATAATACATGCCGAATGGATCATCTTGAAGCTAGTGGATCACAAACAACTGCCACCACGGTCCTGCAGTCCCGCGGGAAATTATTAGACATGATATACAGTGTCTCAAATCTTTAACTTTTAGGTAGCTATTTAAAATATGCCTTTATGTCACCCAAATGAGCTCTAAAATTTAATCTTTAAAGTGAGTGGTTAGGCTTAGAAACCAAGAACTATGGTTAATGTCAATACATGTAAGTGTAAAGAAACCTTGTACATACACGGTAGGCACACGGTATTATTGCAGAGTTCCAAACCCTCAACTGAAGACTCACCATCTAAAATATGCCCTTATCATGTAAATGACTAACTGCATGAGTGTGGGTCGGACTGCAGTGCAAACAAGTGGACTATTTTGGATAGCATCATTAAGAAACAAGTTAGATGACTGTAGGGCTATAGTACTGCAGTGGCAGACCACTGGTTATTGTAGACTCTAGCCTTTGAATTCTTGGATTTTCCTTTATCCAAGCTTGTAGAGGAAATTACATGGCCCCGCGGGAATACGAATTTTATCCTCGAGTGCTGATAGTACCTGTATCAAAGCTTTCCTGTTTCAGTTTATTATTTTTTTAATTTACCAATCACATTGCTTTAACGATCACGTGTGCTTGAAACGTTGCTCTTCCAGACATAATATCAGTAGCATACTTAGAGACCCGTCATTTATTACAGGGAAAAGGAAGGGGGGGGGGGGGGGGAAAGAGAATAGGCTGGTGCAAAGGAGGTGGGGGTCATACATGTACCTTTTTGTGCACCTGACAATGGGGGCCTGCCTAAAAATGTGCAACCATTTCTGAGAGGCCATTTATTTTTGTCCATTCCAGTTTCTGTTCCACAAAAAAGAAACAACACTGAAGGAATCAACAACAAATCAAATATTATTAATTTATTATCAAAATGATGAGGAAGGGGATGATATTCATATCACAGTGACAACCGTGACTAGATCTGGGAGGAGGGCTAGTCGCTATTTTCTTTGAATAGTTCGGTGAGTTTTATTTAAGTTGTGTTAAAACTGTTTCTGTTGTTGAGGGCGGGTCATCTTGTTTCATTTGCAGACTCAAAGGGGGCCACACTATGTTATGCAGTGGCAAGAACAGGCCCACGGGAAATTATATATAGGAAAATTAAAATGCACCAGCCCACCCCCACCTCCCCCTCTAATAAATGACCGGTCCCTTAGGTTTTCAGTTTTGTGATCATAGTTGTATAATTGACAGATTCAGTTTGGTTACCCTTGGTTATTTAGAGTACAAGCGGGAACCGGTGTGTTGGTTTGCTTTTCTCCGATTTGAGAGCTACTCTATAACAGTGTGCGACAACGCCCTCCCTGTTTTGTTACGGCAATTGTTTTTTTGTTGGTTATAACATTTTACAATCCCTTCGACAACGTTATTTTAGGTTTTTTGTATAATGTATTTAACGAAACCTACAGATTTCTCTAGTTTCATGATATTAATCCCCTTTTTCATGTCAGGTGCTGGCATTGGCACTCCTACGAGCATTGCCAAATTGTACCTTACAATCTCAAGTTACTCAAGGTAAGCGTTTCGCAGCCAGTGGCCCAACACGCTGGAGCCTATCCCCGGTTTCCGTAGCATGAAGCGAATAGAGTATTTTTTACTGCCCCCTGGATGGGATGGTAGTCCATCGCAGGGTTACTCAAACTGTTGCTTAAATTGTTTAGTTTGTTAATCGTGTATTTTAATTTTCCATGTTTGCCTTTGTCGCATTTCGTAGGGTTTGACACAAACTTAGTAGGAATGTAACTACGATTGGATTGCGTGCTACTTATTGGTTGATACTTGATTTTCTTGTCTTTGTATTGCAGCATCTTTTATTAATAATTAGTTTATTCACCACATTGTACTTGTTTACGTTCGATTATCGTCAAATTAAATCATCGTCAATCACAGCTGGTTTCTGTGATACCTGACTGTAATCGATCAGTACAATCCTTTTTCGCCACAACAGTTGTTTGGCACGTGACAGTTTGACCCCCCAACAGTCGCTGTGAGCCCGCTGCTTCAGTATCTCTCACTCGTTCCCTGTCCTCACTCATGAGAGGAACTGTCCTCGGTTTTGATAATTCATGATATCATGTTCAACCTCATCCAATAATTGTTTATTATGCGTGAGCAGAATATTATTTGCAGCAAAACACTTATTTGTAGGCAGTTATTTGCAGGTCACATAGTGGGCTCTCGGCCAATGCAAAGGAAGGAAAAATACATCGAATGATAATAAACTATTATTGTGAATGTTAGGAGAAGAATAATCCCTCTGGGTAACTCTCACCATGACAAGGGTGATAGAACAAAGCTTTAAAAGGTTGATAGGAGCATTTTAAATTTATGTTCTAGGTTTGAATCAAACCAGGTGCTCGAAAAAGTTTGTTTAATGTGCAGTGGGGTACATCATTTCATTTCTATGGCTGATGGGCACATCACATTGAGAGATGTTGCGGTGCAAACATTAGAGAATAAGCCCTTGGTGATGGCTATTTCTCTGCGGGGTCACCTGTTTTTACGTACAGTTTGGTTGAATGGCAACTATCTCCTTATTGGTGGAGTTATAAATCTTGGTGTTTGTTTCATTACTAACAAAAAAATGCTGTTAGTTCCACAATGAACTAGGCAATCCTATACTAAAATTCACTAGAAAATTCTCTTTCAAATTACATCCAAAGTGAACGAGATCTTGTACGAAACTTGCACTAAACGTGTACGAACGAAAAACTTGTACGTTGAAAACTGTTGGACGCGACAATCCTAAAATTTTCTGAAATTACAAAGCACGTGCAATTCCCTTGGGGGAATCACGTGATACAAACGAAACAAACAGGAAAATAATAACTATAACAAAGGAACCGGAAATCGGTGGCCACAAATCCATCTTGCTCTCAGAGAAATAGACTTTATATGGAGAGTACTTTTGTTGAGAAGTACCTCACACAGGATGATGTAGTCAGAACACGTCATTGTTTTGGTCGATCGTTTTCATTGGATTATCCCGTTCCCTTGGGCCCGGAAGGGACATGTCGAGAGTTAATGTGATTTTATTGCCTCTTTGAATGTTGTGACTCTAAAGCCAACAGGCAGCCTTGGGCATGAAGCTCGTGATGATCTGATCCGATATAAACCCTTAACTCCTTTTGCAAGCTGATTTTATATTTGCAATCACGAAACTTTCAGGGAAACTGTAACTATGCAACCCCACAAATCATGCAAATTTCACTGTGATTGTGGGTACCTCTAATTTTTTGTTTTCTAAAGAACATAGCCAAAATTAGGAAATTTATATCTTTTCGGCTCTGCAAGACCCCTATTCACGCATTTATCACTTCAAAGCTTGATTATTGTGATCTCGTTTCATCCGGGCTTTCCAAGTATCAGACTCAGAAACCACAGTATGTTCAGAATAGTGCTGCGCGTCTCCTCGCAGGGACCAACAAGAACGTTAACATAACGCCCGTATTGAGACAGTTACGCTGGTTGTCTTTGAGCGAGAGAATTGATTACAAAATCTTATTTTTAATTTTTAAATCACTACATTGTATGGCACCTGAATATCTCTGTGAACTGTTATCTTTTTACCATCTTGGAAGATCATTACACTCCTCGGGTAAATCTCTCCTTGTAATTCCGAAATATAAATTTAAATCTTATGGGCAAAGCGCCTTTTCCTGTGCTGCCCCTGAACTGTGGAACAGTCTTCCAGGTGATATAAGATCTTGCAATTCATTGACTGTTTTTAAATGTAAGTTGACGACATTTCTTTTTGAACTTTGTTTTAATTGGCAGTAATTGTTTGAATGATCATCTTTTTATTAATTGTAAAGCACTGTTGAATTTTTAAAAACGGCGCTATATAAGTTTATATATATATATATATATATATGGTCCTGCGAAACAAATTTGTCGACCGCGGAATGTAGTCTATTTTACCTGTAACGTACTGTTGCTTTCATGTCCAAATTGAGCACTCTACTGGGATGGGTCATTGCCGCTAGCAATTGCGCATGCTCACTAGCTCGCTAGTTTGAGCACTCTGGCATGGCTTAGATGTACCACATGTGTGCGACATTTGGGGTGGCTTTATAGGCTTAACCTCCATTCCAGACATCAGCACTGCACTGGTGAGGCCCAGAAGCCCATCATAGCACGTTTCATACCAGATTTGTGGTAGACTAATTGGCTTTTTCTTTTTTTGTTGGACCCTGTCCTAAGTACCTGCCGGGAGGGAACGGCGTGGGTCCTACCCTGAATTGTTTTCGGTATGTCTCAGCCTACGCCTGTATCCCCTCTGTGGTCTGATATTGTGGAGAATACGCCTGTGCCTCCCTCTGTTTCTGGAGCTGGCCAATCTGATTCGCCATCCCACATGGATACCAGTCCTGGTGGCTCTTATGCTGATAAAGTGACTCTTGGTTCTGTTAATTCTCGTCCAAAAGTTTCCAGTGTAGCTCCGCGTCGCAGGTCTTATTTGTCTTCTTTTGAAAGAGAGCATTTTGATGTTTTGAATGTCATGCCTGATCGTCCTGCTTCTACATACTTCACACTCCCTGACAGCTCAGTTACGACCAAGCAAATCTTTCATAGCTTGGGGAGAGATGGCTTTCCTCCGACGTCAGTCCGTTGTCTTCAGAGATCCCAGAATGGATCAGTAGTCCTCACCTTTACGAAAGAGAAGATCCGAAACAAATTTCTGCAGCAGTCGTCTTTCTTTGTTGGAAACCAGCCTCATGCAGCTCATCTTGCAGGCAGAGCCTTGTCTTATGTTGTTGTGTACGACGCTCCTTTTGAGTTACCTGACTCGGCCTTGACCTTCCGTTTGTCGAAATATGGCACTGTTTACTCCCAGCGTCGCTCCTCCGTCCAGGGCTTCCCCCAGGTCCAGAATGGTATCCGTACTCTTCGCATGTGTATCGATGACCCCAAACCGTCATACCTTCGTTTTGGTAAGTACCTTCTCCGTGTACAGTACGAAGGCCAGGTGAAGACCTGTAGAAGATGCAACGAGCCAGGTCATTTGGCCCAAGAGTGTCGTCAGATGCTTTGCTTTAACTGTGAAGTGATTGGCCATCATGCCCGTGATTGTCCTGCTGGGGTTCGATGCTGTATTTGTAAAGAACCTGGCCACATGGCCATTGACTGCCGCCACTCTTGGTATCGCCGCCCGCTTTCGCATCGTGATGCCGTTGATGCTGAGCCCCCGAGCCAGCCTGCTGCTGACCCCCTTCCCGTGGATGTGCCCCCCACTCTTCTAGATGCTGAGAATGCTGATTCAGGTGACGTGGATCTTGATAGCCCCCCCATGGAGAATGCAGAGGAAGATTCGGCAGGGTCTGAGGACGATTCCCTGGAAGCTGAATTTGACCAGCCCTTGGCCTCGGCCCTTTCTTCTGAGCCTGCGCCTGACTTTTTAACTACTCAAGGCCTCATCAAGGATTCCCCTGATGTTCAAGTTCCCGTAGTGCAAGAATTTCCCGTTTCTTCCCTGACCGATACGAGTGTTGAGAGTGGCGAGTCTGAGCCTGAGAGTATTGCCACATCTGAACTGATGGATTCCGACGCTGTGCCTGATAACATGTCTCCTGTGGCTGAGTGGCCCTCTCGCCGAAGGAAGAGATCTCGACATGGCTCGTCCCGACGCGCTGCTTTGGGCAAGTCGTCTCGTCTGTCTGTAGTAAGTGAGGATGCACCCGCTTAGTTTAGCCTTCTTAAAGTGCGCTACGATTAATGTTAGGGGTTTAAGTCAACGTAAGTTTTCGCTGGTCTCTGATTTCTTTCGTGCTTCACGCCTAGACTTTTGTTTCATTCAAGAAACTATGATTTCGAATGACGCTGTTCTGCGCTCCTTCTCCTCTTCGTGGCCGGGCCCCAGCTTCTGGGCCCCTGCTGTCGGGAGGAGAGGGGGGGGGGGGGTAGCTATCTTATGTTCTGATATTTTTCGTAATAATGTTTCTGTTTGGCAGAAGGATCAAAGTGGGCGCATTCTCAGCTTACTTGTTAAGTTTGACGATTTTAATCTTAATCTAGTTAACCTTTATGTGCCGACGATTCCGGCTGAGAGAAAGATTTTCTTTCAGTCGGTCCCGTCCTTTTTTTCTTCCAAACTCGCGGCTCCTGATTGGGGGGGATATGAATTGTTTTGACTCGGCGCTTGACAAATTGGGTAGGTCGGTTTCCCTCGACTCCGACTTCTCGGACCTAAAATCTCGCTGTAACCTCCGTGACGCTTGGCGTCTTTTGCATCCACGAGACAGGCAGTTCACCTGGTTCAGCCCAGACCATTCAATTGCCAGCAGACTGGATACCTTTTTGGTCCCGCGGCTTCTGTGCAATCAAGTCACTAGGTGCGATATTCTCCCATACGTTTTCTCAGATCATGGCTTTGTTATTTTAGACTATGATATTGCAGCTCTCCCCCTGCGAGGCCCGGGAGTTTGAAAGTTTAACAATTCTCTCCTCGATGACGAATCCTTTTGTTTAGAGATTTCGGATTTAATTGAGCAGTTTCTGGCCTTTCGGAATTGCTTTGCTTCTCACCGCGATTTTTGGGAGTCTTTAAAGTCTGACATTAAGCTAACTGCGATCGCCTTTTCTCGTCGTAAACATCGTTTACTCTTGTCCCAGAAGGTTTTTCTAGCCAATCGATTAATTGCCCTGAAGAATCGTCTGGCTTCGGGCGATGTTTCTGCTAGTCCTGAAATTCTGACTTCAGAGGCTGCTCTGCGGTCACTTTTAGATTCGCAGCAGGGTTAAGTGGGCAGAGGAGGCGGAGTCTCCCTCTGGTTTCTTTCTCGAGAGACACGAGAAAGGCTCCGTCTCCTCTGTCTTTGATTCTGAGGTTTTTCCCTCCCTGACATGATTCAAGCCCACGAGAGTTTTTATTCGTCCCTATTTTCTGAAGAGCCAATTGACCCTGTAGCCCAATCCCATTTGCTTGAGCACGTTACCCGCCGGTTATCGGATGCTGAGCACGAAGCATGCGAGGGTCTTCTTTCTTTGAACGAGGCGTCCGAGGCCCTTCGCCTCTCTAATAGGAACAAAACGCCCGGTTCTGACGGCTTAACTGTTGAGTTTTATTCTGCGTTCTGGTCCCTCTTGGGGCCCCTTTTAGTTGATATGTTTAATGAGTCTCTCGCCCATCGTGAGCTGTGTGACTGTATGAAATCGAGTGTTACGCGTCTTGTTCATAAGAAAGATGATCGTAGAAATCTAAAAAACTGGCGCCCCATTTCGTGACTGAATGTGGATTATAAGATTTGTTCGAAAGCCCTTTCCCTCCGTTTGAAAAAAGTGTTGGAGTCTATTGTAGACCCTGATCAAACATGTTCTGTTCCAGGTAGATCTATTTCTTCTAATTTGGCTCTTCTTCGCGACACACTCGATTTTATTGAGAGAACCGGCGAGACAGGTATTCTCGTCTCTTTAGACCAGGAGAAAGCCTTCGACCGCGTTAATCGGTCCTTTCTGATGAATCTTTTAGAACACTTCGGTTTTGGGCCCTCCTTCTGTAGCTGGATTTTCACTTTGTATAACGGCGCTTATATGCGTATCCTGGTAAACGATTTCCTTTCCGATCCTGTTCCTTTGCTGCGGGGGGTCAGGCAGGGCGACGCCCTGTCCCCCATGCTTTATGTTCTCTGCGTTGAAGTTTTAGCCTGCCGTATTAGGGACTCTCCCGCGATCGAAGGCTTTCTCTTGCCGGGGGCTGGTGGTGTCCAGTTTAAAGTCGGCCAGTATGCTGACGATACTACGGCCTTTGTCAAAAACGATTCTTCCCTTTTCTCACTTTTTGACGCGATTGCGTTTTACGAGCGTGGCTCTGGTGCGAAGCTTAATTTGTCCAAGACTGAGGCCATGTGGCTTGGTGCCTGGAAAGACCGCCTCGACGAGCCACTTGGTCTCACATGGGTTAGGAAAATGAAGATTTTAGGCGTTTTCTTCGGTACTGTTGACGTTGAGCGCGATAATTGGGAGCCTCGTTTGTCCAAACTTGACAAAACTCTTTATAGATGGAAGTCGCGATCTTTGTCCTTTATTGGGAAGGTCCTTATTTTGAACATATTAGCTTTAAGTAAGTTGCTCTATGTGTCTCGCGTTTTAGTACCCCCTAAATGGGTTTATAGTAAACTTAATAGTCTGATATGGCCCTTTTTGTGGCGCGCTCGATTAGAGACTGTAGCTCGTAAATCGCTTATTTGTTCTGTTGATAGTGGAGGTTTGGGTTTAAAGGATTTTTCTTGCCAGGGCTGCGGCTTGCGGCTTTAGTTACTTCCGTGTCCGATTCTAGTTCTAAGGGTTTTTACCTTGCTAAGTATTTTTGTGGCTCTGTGTTAGCTCCTTTGCGGCCGGAGTGGGCCGGGCTGCGTGATAACCTAACTCCAAGCGCTGCCCGACCCACTGCCTTTTATGCGAGTGTCCTTTCTTCCTTTCAGGCCACTGATTTACCTCCTGGGTTTACTTACACGTCTCGCGCCTTTTACAAGGTTTTGCTAGCGAATTTCTGCACCATCCCGATTTTCCCTGCCCTCTGGTCAGGTTTCGTCCCCTCCCGCTTTTCCCTTTCTCGGCATTGGAGTCTGATCCGCGATTCATTTACTGAGAACTACAAAAATGATCTTGCATGGTTGATTACCCTCCGTGCCGTTAAGGTGCGACATTCACTAGCTCGCTAGTTTGAGCACTCTGGCATGGCTTAGATGTAGATGGGACATTTGGGGTGGCTTTATAAGCTTAACTTCCATTCCAGACATAAGGACTGCACTGATGAGCATATAATAATATATCATAATAATATGATATATATATATATATATATATATATATATATATATATATATATATATATATATATATATATATAATATATATATATATATATATATTTTTTTTTTTTTTTTTTTTTTTTTCGGGTACTAGTATTATAAGGTATGCAATCCATGCATAGGCAAAAGAAAACATAAGGTTACTGCAAACTGCAAATGCTCATTTTGCTCACTTTTTGATACTGCTTAAATCAGTGCATTAGAAAAATAGGGAAACAAGCTCTTAATCACAGTTTAAGAATGCAAATATTTTCACGAAACTGTAGACAGCAAAAATGACGTTTAACTTTTGCCATTTGCCATAAACATCATGCTTAATTAAGATCTATTTCCCCTTTCTCCTTCCATTTCCTTTTCATTTGGTTCATCTTACCATTGTACCAACCAATTCATGGATATTCGTGATTAGTGTTTTAAACTACACTCTTAAGGGGGTGACCCTCACTGAACAACCAAACCGTTGCTATGGACTCCTTCTTTTCGCCAAGTGTGTTCTATCATAGATTTCTTTGTCCGGTTCGGCCCACAACCATATTTGGTAAATCACGTGACCAAAACAGAAACGCCTAAACACTCAGCGAGTTAACTGTTTTTTTTAACACATTTTTAACTCAACAGTATAAGATTCTAACACCACAAAATCTGTGGCGTGGATTTTCAAAAAAACGTAGTTCTCAAAAAACTATGATGTCATAAGGCTCTCCTTTGATACACGTTTCAAAGTATCTGTTCCATTTTTGGTCCAAATAGAAATCCCATGCTACAGTTTACGAAAAATGATTTCACAGTTCCTATCCGGTGAAAAAAGCGCCTCTTCCTTTCATTTCCTTAGAGTTTTTACATGTGTTTCACTGAAACGCACAATAGAGGACTGGGACTAACTACACATGCGCCTTCTGATTGAAGTGATGTCAGATTTCCATTGAAAAAGTTACTTCAAAGAACCATTCTTGCAAACTTTTTGTAGGGCTCTTGACTAAAAATATGCCTTAGCAACCATTGTCTTTCTGTAGTTAAGAGTCACCTCCCTTAACGATTGTAGGTAATCCTCTCTCTCTTTCTTAGCTGTTTATAGTGGGAGACTCAGAGAGGAAAAACAAGAGCTTCCCGTCACTGAGAGTCTGTGCGGAGGTAAGAGGTTAATTGTAACCAATTTTGAGACAATTCAACTTGACTTTACTTGTTTTTGTGATGACAAACTATCAGTATTACTTTCTATCAACCTTTTTTTAAACAATGCAAGCCCTTCCGCATTTCTGGGAGGACATACTAACTGCCCAAAGCTATTCAAAATAATCTTACTTGCATAAACACATTCCGCTTAAATTGTTTAGAAAATGAAATCGAACATTGCTAAGGCAAAACATAAGATGTGTTTTTTTGCACTGTGCAATTACATTGCCAAATTCTAGTTGTGATGTAATATAATGCTCATGCGACACATCCGGGACTTAATTCAAAGTTCAGTTGTTTTTCAATGGCCGTGGTGGGGGGGGGGGGGGGGGAGACTTTGCATATGAAGGGACAGGGATGCTTGTCGAAAATTTCGAATTAAACCCCCAAAAGGAGACCAATCTGGGCGTGGCCAAGTTTTTTTGTGACCCCTAAAAGAGACCATATTTAAAACATATTACACAATTTTTTTTATACATTTCTTTGCGTGCAACCCTAAACGAGACTTCCACTGCTATACATGAGGCGTTTTGCCAAAAAAACCCTAAATGAGACCAAAATCCGAAATTTACACCCGCCCTAACCGAGATGACAAGCATCCTTGCTTAGGCTTTCATACGCGGGTCCCTCGCCCCGGACTTCAACGTGTCTTCAACTCATACTTCATGGTTTTTTTTAAGCGGTATTTTTAGCCGTAGAATGCTCAAGCTGGTAAAAACAATAAAGGTGCTGAAATTCATGGTATTTGCCAAAGGCATCACACAAGCAGGCTGTGAAAGACCTAATTTAAAGAATTCTCAAGCACAAGCCACCATCAAAGATTTAATTTGTTCCCCGACAAGAAAATGCAAACATGTCACAGTTTACTATCCCGTCACCGTTCAAGATGAATATGAGTGGTGATTAGTTGAAAAGTTATGAATGACTGTCACCGCAGTTTCGCAGTTCCAAGACAAGATGTGTAAAATTTAGGAGTGATAAATGCCTGCTACTGCAGTTATCCAGTTATGCAGTCGATGATTATGCATGACTAGATAAAATGAAACGGATACAAGTGGCTGCCACTGCAGTTCTGCAGTAACTGTGACGATAGCCGAGGGGACTCCCTTGGGGAAAAACAACAGGAAAAAGAAAAGACAGAAAAATACCAAACCCCTTCCCTCGATCCCACAACACATGCACTACCATTTACTACCTAATTAACAACAATTTTATTAACGTATAACCATTAGGGAAAAAGGTAGAGAAAAACTAATCATCAGGTAATCCTAAAATTAATTGAGTTCTTAAAATTTAAACTAATTCCCAATTGATCCGTAAACAAATGCAACAATTAAATCCGAAGGAACGTGAACACTTAAACGGATAACAATAACTCATTTATTTACACGATGTTACTTTACGAGTAACGTGTCCAGCTACTCGAGAAAATTTTCCTTGTCCAACGAACACGGACAAATTTGGCAACTCTTCAAAAGCCTCTTTCAAGACGCAAAACCACTCTCAGGTTTCTCCCACGAATTGAGTGTTCTCATCTTCTTTCCTCCAACCACTCACAGAATTCCAAGTTCTTTCTTCCTCCTTACTCCTTTCTTCTTAGTTTTGTTCTTTATGGTCCTGCCGCCGTTTGCAAAGGGATTTTGCACTTTGGTACTCAGACACGGCTCCTGCTAATAGCTTTTAGCAGTGTTTCAAATTCACTCTTCACCGTCCCTAGATACAACTTCGACTTTCCAGTGGCCGCCAAAGGCTACGTCTTTTTACACATATATAGTTTCACTAATTTATTCAAATTACAACATGCATTTTTACGTGGCTACATAACAACACTCAAAAGAAGCTCATAAACAATTAGACAGGTAATACACTATACTCCAAGAAATTAAAAAAAAAAAGGAACACTTATCGGTAATATAGTAAATACTAACGAACTACAATATCGCACTAAGACGACAACTAAACAATAAAACGTGAAATAGAAAAAGAAATTTTATGACAGTAACCCAGTGGAGGACTATAATACATTCCACATGGATCATCTTGAAGCGAGAGGGTCACAAATAACTGCCACCACGGTCCTGCAGTCCGGTGGGCAAGGATTAGACATGATTCGACAGGTACAAAAGACAGGTAACAGGTCACAGGTCATTGTTTTACCAATACAGACAGTATCCTAAGCATTCATAAAAGCTAGGCTTAGGCCTAAAAACTTTTGTTTAGGCCTAATTAGGCCTAAGGTTAGCTTTTATCAATGTTTAGGATACTTTCTGTATTGGTAAAACAATGACCTGTGACCTGTGTTTTGTACCTGCCGGACATGATTTACAGTGTCTCAAACCCTTAACTTATAGGTAGCTATTTTAAAATATGCCTTTATCTCACCAAAATGAGCTCTAAAATTTAAACTTTAAAGTTAGTGCTTAGGCTTAAAAACCAAGAACGATGTTTAGTGCCAGTCAGTGTAAAGAAACTTTGTATACGGTAGGCACACGGTATTGTTGCAGAGTCTCAAACCCTAAACTGAAGACTCAGCATCAAAAATGTGCCCTTATCACGTAAATGACTAACTGCGTGAGTGCAGGTTGGACTGCAGTGGCAAACAAGTGGACTATTTTGGATAACACCATTAATAATGCAAATTAGATGAATGTGAGGCTATAGTACTGCTGTGGCAGACCACTGAATATTGTAGACTCCAGCCTTTGAATTCTTGGATTTTCTAGCCTTTGAATTCTTGGATTTTGGGGGTTGCCCCCCCCCCCCCCCCCCCACAGTCTCGGAAATCAGAGACTTCATCAGGGATTCTAACAAGATGTCTAAAGGGAAGTAGTTTTATACATGAAGTTATAGTACAAAAGCACGTTCCAGTAAAAATTGCACGCAGGATATAACGTAAATCCTGCGTAGAAAAGCTCTTAACTTAATAAATTTAATTTGGGTCTCACAATTTAACGTTAACGTATATGAGTTTCTAAGTTTTTATTAGTTACTAGATCGAGTAGACCTACATAGATTATGTGAGGTTCTAAAAACTCTATGTTTCGAATACGTACAGTTTTATGACTTTTAAGGATTGTAAACGAATGTTTCTTTCGTCAATATTGAAGGAGTAAAAAACGGATTTCAACAATCAAGCATTCGGGCACTGTGTAATTTAATCGGGCAAAAAGGACACCCCCCCCCCCCCCCCCGTTCGGATCGTGCCCGTACGCCTATGCTTACACAGGAAAATTAACTATGAGCACTAGATATTATTGCAGAAAAAAAAAGTCACTTCGAACATGGGTTGCTCCTCAAAACCTCGCCCGAGTGGAGCTTACTATATAGTTCACTTGATAGGCTAACTTAATTGCTTACCCCAAGAAAAAACAAAGAGTGTGTTCGATTAAACTTGGGGGTGCGTTTGATTCGAAATCCGATTTCAAAATCGCAATCTTTCTGATTTTCACTGGAACACAAAATCCTAAAACGGAATTATTTTCGGATCTTATTAATTAATTGCATTCATTCTCGAGATTTCAATAGCGGACCATTTTTGGATTTTGTGTTCAATTGCAATGCTGAAAGATCCGAGTCTTAAGTTCTTCATGCAGGTTTTGGTAGCGAACGCATCCACAAAGTACAAGCGAGACAGAAAATATCAGTTTGCCGTTTTTGAGCCATTCGTGGGATCTGCTGTGCTCGCCTACATAGGGCACGCTTAATATTGCTTCCACAAAAAGATTAATCATGAACACAACAATTTCTTGGACCATGCAATCGAGTTCTCGCCATTTCAACAGTGTGTAATAGGAATTAATGGCTGCGCCAAGCACTTCAGCAAAAAGGTTGGTTCAAAATATTACCCTTTACTCTTTACCCTTTAACCATTACCCTTTTACCCTTTACCCTTGGGAAAGTGCTGCCGGTTCATCGGTTGTCAACGGTTATAGTCAAATACCAGGGCTGAACGGGAGAGGACAAAACGCGGAACCCTACTCCATGGAGTACCCCTAAAAATCATTTATTGGTCAAACTAAATACTTTATCAACATTGTGAGGTATTTGGATGCACATTACCTTTATTTATTTCGAGCATTTCGGCTCTGCGATTGTTACTGTTCGATGCAGTTCATACATTGACCGCCATCTTGAAATTTCGTTGGTATTTCATGTATCCCTTATTGTAGTGTATTTTTTTTTGTGTATGATACAAACCTGTATGACCTTGTATACCCATATAGGCCCGTGCATACCCATAATATACCCATATACACCACTGTAGTATAGAGTGTATAACCACACATGCCCCTGTATGCCCCTGTTTACCTATATATACTCATGTATGCCCCTGTATACCCATATATACTCATGTATGCCCCTGTATACCTATATATACCCATTTGTAATCTAACCGCATACAAGTAAAGTTTTCCAATCCATTCCAGAGGGGTATATATACATGGACGTTCACAGGCCTGAATGGGTATGCAGGGATACACACGGTTTTTATAAATATTTGTCTTTAAATACACTATAATAAGGGATACACGAAATACCCACGAAACTTCAAGATGGCGGCCAAAGGTATATACATCTAAATACCCCACCATGTTGATAATGTATTGAATTTGACCAATAAAATGATTTTTAGGGGTACTCCATTTAGGTACTACATAGGGTACTCCATGGAGTAGGGCTTCACGTTTTGTCCTCTCTCGGGCTGAAGAATCAATTTTCACGAGCCCACCAAATTCAGTCAAATATTGCTGGTTTAAATGTTCCCACGGTTAAAATTCCA
>NC_090881.1:12981488-12996488 GCF_036669935.1 Montipora foliosa
TACCAGGCTCAAAATGGTCAGCAGGAAAAAAGAACGAGGGGTAAAGTCTGAATCCATTGTCAACATGTTGGAAATCTTCAAACCACATGAGGAATGTTCACAACCCAAAAGAATTTTAATTGAAGGGCAGCCAGGCATGGGAAAGACAACCTATTGTAACAAGGTGGCTTTCGACTGGGCAAAGAACCGCAAGGCTGAAGATTCGTTTCCTGATGTCCAAGTATTGCTGTTGTTGAGATGCAGAAAAATTAATTCTGACTTATGGGAGGCTATTGATGACCAGATTTTACCAAGAGGCATAAGGGAAGGGGAAAGAGAGAAGTTCTTCACCTTCATTCAGGACCATCAGTCAAACGTTTTGCTGGTACTTGACGGATTGGATGAGTTACCAAGCAATTATTTGGACGTCTATAAAGAAATCATTCAAGGAAGAATGCTTCCAAAATGTTATTTGCTGGTTACAGCTCGCCACGAAGCTGGGATAAAAGTAAGGGAATGCTGTGACACCCTGCTAGAAGTCGAAGGATTTACCGAAGACGCTGTAGAAGGTTTTATCTTAAGATATTTCAAAACCAAGGACCATCTGGCGAAAAAGCTCTTGGACAAGCTGGGCACAGACGCAAGCCTTAGCGCACTAACTACAAATCCATTAAATACAGCCCTTCTTTGCATCCTTTGCGAAGACTTTCAAGGAGACTTGCCGAAAGGTAGAACTCTGCTTTACCACGAAATAGTGCAGTGTGTGCTGAGAAGGTATAGGAGAAAGAAAAAATTACCAGAAGCGGACGACTTAACACAATTATACCACGCTGAATTAAAGAATCTTGGTTGTATAGCGTTAAATGGCTTGCTCAACGATGAGATGCATTTTGACGACAGTGCATTCCAAAATGATACCAGCAACTTAATACCTGAATTGGGATTTCTGTCAACTCAGCCCGGACGCAGCAAACTAAGACCGAGCCGGTGCTATGGGTTTCTACACAAGAGCTTTCAGGAGTTCTTCGCTGCATTTTATCTAAGTTGCCAGCTTGTCGATGAGGAAATTAGTCCTGATGGCTTAGTTGCTGACACAAGATATTTTACAGAGTTTCAACAAGTGCTTATGTTTACCTGTGGTATCTTGGCTCAACGATGCGAGGCAAAAACCATGGCACTTATGGCAAGTATAGCAAGTCAAATTAACCAATCATTTGAGGAAAGTGATGACTACCTAAGGACTGCGTTGAATTGTATTACGGAATGTGAAAAAGAACAAAGTACCTTTGGAAAAAAATTGGCACAGTCTCTTGGTTCGCTTCTTGAAACTCAGCGTGTTTGGTGTAGACAGGAGATAGGTGTCAGTGGCGTTGCTATACTGGCTCATGCAATAGCAACAAACTCAACGGTGACAGAGTTGGCTCTGCTTTCCACAAAAATCAGTGACTCGGATGCTGCCGCACTGGCTAAAGCAGTGGAAATCAATTCAACACTGACACATTTGTCTTTGCCTGGCAATGGAATCGGTGACTCGGGTGCTGCCGCACTGGCTAAAGCAGTAGAAAGCAATTCAACCCTGACACACTTGCATTTGGATTCCAATAAAATCGGTGACTCGGGTGCTGCTGCACTGGCTAAAGCAGTAGAAAGCAATTCAACCCTGACACACTTGCATTTGGGTTCCAATAAAATCGGTGACTCGGGTGCTGCTACACTGGCTAAAGCAGTCGAAAACAATTCAACACTGACAGACTTGGATTTGTCTGACAATCGAATCAGTGACTCTGGTGCTGCCGCACTGGCTAAAGCAGTGGAAATCAATTCAACACTGACCGATTTGGATTTGTCTGACAATGGAATCGGTGACTCGGGTGCTGCCGCACTGGCTAAATCAGTGGAAATCAATTCAACACTGACCGACTTGGATTTGTCTGACAATGGAATCGGTGACTCAGGTGCTGCCGCACTGGCTAAAGCAGTGGAAATCAATTCAAAACTGACAGACTTGGATTTGTCTGACAATGGAATCGGTGACTCCGGTGCTGCCGCAATGGCTAAAGCAGTGGAAACTAATTCAACACTGACAGAGTTGGATTTGTCTGGCAATGGAATCGGTGACTCAGGTGCTGCTACACTGGGTAAAGCAATAGAAATCAATTCAACGCTGACCGGCTTGCCTTTGCGTTCCAATAAAATCGGTGAGTTGGGTGCTGCTGCACTGGTGAATGCAGTAGAAATCAATTTAACACTGACCGACTTGGATTTGAGTGACAATCGAATCAGCGACTCGGGTGCTACTGCATTGGCTAAAGCCGTGGAAATCAATTCAACACTGACAGAGTTGGATTTGTCTGACAATGGAATCGGTGACTCCGGTGCTGCCGCACTGGCTAAAGCAGTGGAAATCAATTCAACACTGAAAGAATTGGATTTGTCTGACAATGGAATCGGTGACTCGGGTGCTGCCGCACTGGCTAAAGCAGTGGAAATCAATTCAACACTGACAAAATTGCATTTGTCTGACAATGGAATCGGTGACTCGGGTGCTGCCGCACTGGCTAAAGCAGTGGAAATCAATTCAACACTGACACATTTGTATTTGCCTGGCAATGGAATCGGTGACTCGGGTGCTGCTGCACTGGGTAAAGCACTGGAAATAAATTCAACACTGACACAATTGCCTTTGTATTCCAATAAAATCGGTGACATGGGTGCTGCCGCACTGGCTAAAGCAGTGGAAATCAATTCAACGCTCAAAACGTTGGATTTGGATTTTAATAAGCGTGCTGAGGTGGGTGCTGCTGCACTGGCTAAAGCAGTGGAAATCATTTCAACGCTGACAGAATTGGATTTGTCTGACAATGGAATCGGTGACTCAGGCGCTACCGCTCTGGCTAAAGCAGTGGAAATCAATTCAACACTGACAGAGTTGGATTTGTCTGACAATGGAATCGGTAACTCAGGTGCTACCGCACTGGCCAAAGCAGTGGAAAAAAATTCAACGCTGACACAGTTGGATTTGAATTCCAATAAAATGTGTGAATCAGGTGCCGCTGCACTGGCTAAAGCAGTGGAAATCAATTCAACACTGACAAAGTTGGATTTGCATTCCAATAAAATCGGTGACTCGGGTGCTGCCTCACTAGCTAAGGCAGTGGAAATCAATTCAACACTGACAGAGTTGGATTTGTCTCACAATGGAATCGGTGACTCCGGTGCTGCTGCACTGGCTAAAGCAGTGGAAATCAATGCAACACTGACAGCATTGGATTTGTCTAACAATGGAATCGGTGACTCGGGTGCTGCTGCACTGGGGAAGGGAGTGGAAATCAATGTAACGCTGACGCAGTTGGATTTGCATTCCAATAAAATCTGTGACTCAGGTACTGCTGCACTGTCTAAAGCAGTGGAAATCAATACAACACTGAAAAAATTGTATTTGCATTCCAATAAAATCTGTGACTCTGGTGCTGCTGCACTGGCTAAAGCAGTGGAAATCAATTCAACATTGACAACGTTGGATTTGCATTCCAATAAAATCTGTGACGCGGGTGCTGTTGCACTGGCTAAAGCAGTGGAAATCAATTCAACACTGACAGAGTTAAATGTGTCTGACAGCGGAATTGGTGACTCGGTTGCTGTTGCACTGGCTAAAGCAGTGGAAATCAATTCAACACTGACAGGGTTGGATTTGTCTAAAAATAGAATCGGTGACTCGAGATTCTGCTGCATTGTCTAAAGCAAAGGAACTGACAGGGCCCTTTGACCCATGCACATATAAATGATATGGAAATACCTGGAAGAAAGAATTTTTGTTTTCAAATGATTTGAATTTGTACCACTTCTACAGCAAACGGCAGTAGGTTTAATTGACATGAAATATGTGTCATTATATGAAATATGCTTTGTCACATTTAGTGTTGTATGCATTCAAGGAAGTTTACAGAAAAGTCTCAAGTGAGTGGAAAACCTACACTTGGATGTAAGCACTGTGCCAATCTATTGTTGCGACGCTGGGCTACAGTAACAATTCTGGTTTCCATATTTTTAGTTCCTTGGTTGTTTCTTGGAGTCACACGATCGCTTATCGCATTTACTGTGCATTTCCTTTAAATTTGTCGGGACTTCCCTACACAAGCGTATACCCACTGACACACCGGACCACTTAACTTTGAAAATCTTGTCACTTCCACCCAGTTCGTCAAATTTTTGGTCTCCAACAGCAGTTTTTCTGAGGACTCTACTCACCCGGACGAGGCGACTTTATCATGTTGTTTCATTTTCTATTCAGATGAAGAGTCATTTTTGCTTAAATTCCTGCAATTTCCTGCAATGCAGGAAATTTCGATCAGTTGTGATTTGCGTATCCTACAGACCGCCTGATTGTCCTGTGTCCTGTTTGGAAGAGTTGCTGAAACCCAGTTACATTCAAGCACTTACCATGAACAAAGCCATTGCAGTCTTAGGAGACCTTAACTATAAGGTCTGAAAGGAGAGCCCAGAGAGCAAAGCTTTGTCTAATTTTCTGTCTGAGACTAACCTGAAGCAGATAATTACAACACCAACGAGGATAACAGACAGCTGCGAATCTCTGATTGATGTCATTTTAGTCTTATCTCCTGACCTCGTCCACGCGCGTGGCGTTATTAACTCTTCTATTAGTGATCACTTAGCTGTATACGTGGAGTTCAAGCTGAAACTTCTTAAACCTCCACCATGTTATATCTCAACAAGGAGTTACAAGCGTTATAACCCTGATCTGTTCACCGCAGACCTAGCAACCAAGTCAGACCAATTTCCTTCGATTTTTTTAGAGCAAGATACAAATTACAAACCTACAACGTTTAATGACACTTTTCTTTCCACACTGGAAGCTCGTGCACCAATTAAGTCGATCGGAATTCGCAGTCGTCCCCGCCCTTACGTATCAGATGACCTTCACAGATAAGATCTTTTGTCGTTAACGACAAATACGAAACACAGACGTCTGGAAGGCCTACAAGGAAGCCCGGCGATCAGTAAAACAACTTCTTAAGAATGCCAAGTGTGACCACATCTGCACAGAAGTCCAATCACATAGAGATAACCCTGGATCTCTGTGGAAAATAATTAATACCTTTATTCCATCTAAAGAAAAAGAAACTCCGGTCTATAGTAGAGACATTGAGCTAGTTGCTAACGATTTCAACCAATTTTTCGCCTCTGTTGGGAGAAACGCAGCTCAAACTGCTGCACAGTTGGCCATAGACAACATCATCAATATTTCAGATACAAGATACAGGAAGTATTTAATTTCACCCTAGTAACTTGTACGCAGGTCGAACGTATTGTATCATCTATGCCTTCTAATAAGTCTCCAGGCCCCGACAAAGTCAGCATGCGCATCATCAAGGACTGCTTTCCCGTTATCCTTGGCCCGTTGACAGATATCATCAACTGCTATTTCGCAAATTTAACATTTCAATGCCTGCCGTTGCTTCAAAGATCTGCGAGAAGGTAGCACTCCAACAGTTCAGCAATTATCTACAACGTAACGGCCTCCTTAGTAAACATCAAAGTGGTAATCGAAAAAAACACTCTACAGAGACTCTTAATATTATGATCAGTGATTTCTTATTAGATGCTATGGACAATAAGAGTCTGTCAGCCCTGATACCATTAGATCTATCAAAAGCTTTCGACAGTATTAGCCATTCTATATTATTACGGAAGCTGAGCCTTGTCGCCGTCGACAAAACCACTCCATGGTTTAAGAGTTACCTGTCTGACAGAACTCAAGTGGTCCGTATTGGCATATCTATATCTACACCCCTCCCTATCACCCATGGGGTACCACAGGGTGCAATACTGTCACCACTTTTGTTTTGTGTTTACATCAGTGATCTTCCACTCGCTCCACAAGTATGCAATCTTGAGTCCTACGTAGACGACTCTAAGATGATATCATATCTTCATATCATATATCTCTATTTACCCTCGGATTTTTAGAATAGCTTGGTGTAGCTAATATCTCCAAGCTTTTACCCTCCCAACCATGATACACAACACAAGACAGACAACAACACCGGGAACTACATGCCCTACTCTTTGCGACAAGTGTGGGTTCTTTTACGTCCCACAGGATTATGGACATTGAAGGGGTGTGAGACGGGGCCTACGGTTTATCGTCCCTATTCGAGAAGACTAGAGAGTCTAACCATTTGCAGGTGTAATTACAAGGGCAGCACTTTCTCCTCAGGTATTTACAGACCCTGAGTGTCGGTCCGGCCGGAGTTGAACTCACGACCTCCCACGTGGCAGCCCCATGCTCAACCAACTGAGCCACCGGATCTTCTTATCCTTTCCATTCAAAGATGCCGAATCTGCAGAACGCTTTCTTGAAGAAGATTTAAGACGAGTGGCTGCTTGGTGTTGTAAGAATCAACTATTAATCAACCCTAAAAAGACCAAGTTCCTAATGTTCGGGACACAACAACTACTGCGCGGCTTGCTAACGAAACGAAACTGCGATCTATTTCTTGGGGAAAGAAATCACATCTGTCTCCAGCGCCAAGGATCCCGGAATAATTCTAGATAACAACTTAACCTATGACCAACACATCCATCAAATTATCTCATCGTGCATGGCCAAACTTTGTCAAATAAATAGGGTGAAGAACAGTTTTGATAGCAACACACTACGCACGATCATCTCTGCTCTATTCCTAAGCAAGTTGTTCTATTGCTCTACAGTTTAGTCAAGCACATCTGCCGCAAACATCAAGAAGCTTCAAGCTTTTCAGAGTTTTGCGTGCAGAATCATCACAAAAACCAAGACATTTGAGCATATAACACCTGCGGTACGTGGGATCAAATGGCTACCAGTAAATGAGCATCTTCACAAGCCTGGCCCCCACATACATGTGTGAGTCTTTTCAAAAGCGCAACTCTATTCACTATCATAACACTAGAAACAGAGAATCCCTTGATATTCCTCCAAGTAAGACAAAGTCCGGTTAGCAACGTTTCCTCTACAGAGCAGTCAACATTTGGAACAATTTAGACAAAGACTTTAAACAGTTATCTTTAACATCGTTTTAAAAAAAGTTGAGAATGCACATGCTAAAGAATTATTTCAATGGCCGCTTTTTATAATTTTATTCAATTTTTTTAAAGTAACACTTGAAAAAACACCTGATAGGTAGAAAGTCTAGAGCGCATGGAACACTGTCTTACATAGTTCACGGAAAAATCACTCAACGTAAAACGACGTTCATTCAAAGCGTTTCTCGAGTCGTTGTTTTCAAGATCGTAATTTACATCCCTGGGTAAGGGGCTTTGTGCACGTTTTAGCTATATCTTTTTTACCTTACGATAATTTTTTTAAAACAATCTTTGATTTAAAGGGGATAATTTTTACACCAAAATTACTCAATAAAAACTATAGGTCACCGTGCTCGTTTGAGAGTAAAACACCATACCTATCTCGATTATGGTAGATCGAAACTAATCTCTTACCCAGATCTCACTCTGTCACTGGAAATGTGAGATCTGGTAAAGTTCGACAGTACACCATTTTTCATTGGCTACTAAAAAAAGGTTGCGGCAATGCAATCTACGCTCCGATTGGCTTATTTCGCGGGGCACTTAATGAAGGTTTGGTTTTCGCAAGCTCATATACTGTTTTGAATAAATGTCAGTTGTGCGAAGGAAAGTTTTGTTTTTTCCGACGCCGGAGAAGCTTTACAGTTGAGGAAAATCATTTTAAAAACTTGCGAGGTTTGTGTAAATGGTACCGACGAAAGCCCCACGTACCGTGCCACTCGAACAAAGTTCTGCGTAGCTTGCTACGCGGTACGCAGAAACTAATAAATTCAGGTTGAAGTATGTAATTTATTCAAAACAGTGTTTCTCGTTCTTAAAGCGTGACTCGCCAATTAAGTAGTGATCAATTGTGAATTTTACGGTTAGATTAACTACATTTTTCACGAGATCGTGTCAAGAAAATAGCACTCGTTGCGGTGATTAGGTCTAAGCACTCTCTAACATTTTCGCTCTCAATTTACGGTTTGGCTAACTACACTTTTCACAAGATTGTGTGAAGAAAATAGCACTCGTTTACTGATTAAGCCAAAGCGTTAGTTTCAGTGATTAGGCCTTAACCCTCTTTAACATTTTAGCTTTCAATTTACAGTTTGGCTAACTACACTTTGCACGAGATCGTGTGAAGAAAATAGCACTCGTTTATTGATTAAGTCTAAGCGCTCGTTTTAGTGATTCTGAGTTGCTCCGACAATTAAACAATCTCGACCGATCAAAAACAATCGCCTGTAGCGCTTCTTTCTGTTTCAGCCGCTTAAGTTTAAGGTTTCCTTGTCCTCTACCCAAAAGAATCTCTTCAAGAATACTCTCGAAATCCATGTTTATTCCGCAAAATCACCCAAAATCACAACAGAGAGTACGAACATGCGCAGTGATAGAAAAGCCCGTATTTCGGGCCTCGCTGGCACTGAGCATGCTCGAAATCGAACTTTACCAGATCTTCCTTCCTTATGACCGTGGAAGATCTGGGTACGAGATTAGATCGAAACAAAATTCGCCATGTTCTCAGAATGCACCCGCTTATTTGCAGAATTATGGGTCATTCACAACTTTTCTCAAGTGTTTTGGGAATTGTTTCAGCGTGTATGATCGACTTACGCCATACTTACAACGTTGCAAATTTGACCAATTTACAAATATTGACACGCCATATGCGCAGTACAGGATGCGCAGTCCAATACTGAGGAGTCATTTTAAGGAATAACCTAGGTATCGGAGTCACGATCGATGGACGAAACTTGATTTGCAACTTTTTCTGTATACGCTTTTATACCACATAGATTTTTCTAATATTTTTATGATTTTCAACCTGTTGATAAATATGTTAGAAAAAGTTATTTTTGGGTTCCCGTTCAAATGTTCCAGTTAAGTTCCCATTGAAGTGGCGCTTTAGGATAGAAATTCTCCCTGTAATTAAAACTTGGAAAAAAGAATTATGAAATAGTTACGTTATTTTAATCGTTATTTCAACTGTATTTTTCAAACGATCGATCTTTGTTTTTAGTTACTGTTAGGTGTTTTCTTCAACTATTTTAGCTTCTTTTTTCGTCAACCTTTTTCCATTACATATATATTGCATTTCAACCGCTGGAACCAACTTACTAGCACAATACGTTACTGCTAGATTTCAGTTCAAATGTTCCAGTTAAGTTCACATTAAAGTAGTTTTTTAGAGTAGCAATTCTCACAAGTTATTTTCGTTATTTAGTTTATTTAGTCAGCCCGTGTTTTCCACCAATCCCGGTACCCCGCTCCACGGTTTTTCCACAAAACCCTCTCGAGTGTGAGAGATGTTTGCAATGCACAATGAAAGCAAAAGACAAGCGCTAATTCCGGCAGATCAAAACATGCCAAAGGAACATTAAGAAGCCTTGTTAAAAAACTGTTGAAACACTATTTTAAAAACTTTTAAAAGTTCTTCATTTTTCTGAATAAAAGGTAATGTAAATTCAGTTACGAGAATTAACCAACAAAAAATGAAGAGAGAAAGCCAACCGACAAGGGAGTGGGCAGTTTGCCACAGTTGATACTTGCTGAATTGAACGTGGTTTTCCTTCAGTTTTGAGTGATTTCGAACTGTCGTCATCAATGACGTTAAAAGGTCAAAATTGGCCAGATGAAAAAGTTATGAAGAGCTTCCCCTTCGTTTTGCTCTCTTGGTGTTTTGCACATTACCTCATCGCGGCAGTAGGTTGGTCCCCAAAAACAAAGGTCTCTACATTGCTTCTTTTGACTTTTTTCTCCCGAGTAACAATTGCACATGTTACCATTGTTAGTATTATACTTTTATGTTTCCTGTAGAACCATGCAATGGAAAATGCGTGCGTACGGTTTTTATGCACGAGAATATGAACGAGTCAGCGTAGCGAACGACTGAGTTTTGTTATACGCATTAACTGAGAGCTTAAAAATCGTAAAAGCATTTTCCATTGTGCAGTTTATTCATTCCATTGATACTGAGATTCTAGAAGTGATTTTTCCGACATTTTATCGCATATCAGAACTTTGAATGGTATCAATGAGAAAAAAGACTACATCAAAAGTAAAATGCTTTAAGTTTTGTTGCTGAAAAATATTTGTATTCAATGAGAGTACGAAATATGGTGTAAATACGAAAATGGTATAAATGATGTATAAAAATTTCAAGGAAAAGTTGTCAAGTTTTCAAAAATTTCAAATTCCAATAAGGCGGCTGAATATAAAAATGGCAGAACGATATTATGATTCACTTGTGATAGAACATCGTTCATCCAATCAGAACCGCGAACGATGTTTTTTCACAGCTAGACTCTTGGGCATTTACTAAGTGAATTTCTCGTGCTTAAATCTCAGAATCCCCGGAATATGCTGCTTTTCGGAATTACAACAAAAACCAAAAATGACAAACCTGGATTTTTATCTCTAGATCAATCCGCCCTCAAACCAGTGAAATATCCACTTGGAGGTACATTTCAATGCATTGGAAGACTGAAAAAACGAAAGGACGCTGTTTCAAAAAAAGTAGTTTTCACTCCACATTGCCAAGTATCAACAGAATTGTTGCAATTGAGATGGTTACTTTTTGATGTGACATAGCTCGGAAGGTTATCCTTTTGTAATTTTTAGTAGCATTGTATCCTCCTGCGAAAAGTGTCTTCAGAGTATGGTCTGCAGTCCACGGCAGAGCGATCTATTACTATTTCTGGTCAAAGGCAAAAGCTTTATTTGGATCGAAAAAGCATTTTATTTGGCAATTGATCATGCCGAAGCCTGAGGGTGATAACTCTTACCGAGATCTTGATTATTCTGGATATCACAAAACCGAACGTAAGTGTTTCATTACTACTTTGAAGATCATTGAACTATATGAAGTAGTCAGAAATCATTCACTTGCGAGGTCCTGTTGGGGAGAGGGGGTTTAGGTCATTCGTTATCCCTAAAATTCAGGGAAAAGTTATCCCTTATCCCTAAAGTTACTTATCTTTGGGTATTGACGAAACGAGGCAATGTTAAAGTGAAAAGCGACCTTATTTTTTATAACTGATGACCTAATATTGCATAATTATGCCAAAACTCCATAGTTTCCTCAAAATATTCTCCTTTATTATATAAACACCAATGAAATACCAAGTGAACTTTCGCGCGAAAACATGATATCTTCACACGTGAGAATAACATGTTATCTTTACAAGTGAAAAGATCACTTTTGTTATGGTTACATATAAAAATCGCGCCTTTCGATGCATTTTGTGAAGTGATTTAGTATTTCATTGGTGTTTACATAATAAGCAGAATATAACATGGCCGCTTGAATATAAGAAATTTCTCTTCCCGTGTTGAGAAATATTTCACTCGTTCGCTGCGCTCACTAGTGAAATATTCTTCAACACTCGAAGAGAAATTTCGTATCCCCGCGCGACCATGTAATATCCTCTATTTCTTTAACTGATTATTGAAATACCTCAGGCTCCTGTGAGAGTGCTGAACAATCCTGGTAGACACTTCACTTGTAAAATTATCAATTGATCGGCGAGACTTTTGTAGCGCACCCAACTCGCAAAACAAAGAGTCTTACCTCCTCGGCGTCATAAGGGTTACGTTGTAAGCACCAATCATCAGTTTAAAGTTTATTAAAGTTTATTATGCAGTACTTTCACAAAAGCCATATTAGTGAGAATGGGTCTGTTAATAGGGACCTAAGATCTACTACGGCGACCTCCACGAAAATGTTTACGTCCTACATTGTTCATGGACGAGGTATCCTAGTAGTAAACTGGTAGGTGCGGTTTCAGAGCGAAAAAGAGAGAATCATGAACGGTTCTCACTTGTCACAAGTGCTCACCTTGTCGTCAAAACCTCAAATTTGGTAATTACAATCCCTCGTTATGCAGAAAGCCGCAAAAATATTTGCTTAAATTCATGTTGCACGTGCAGTTTCCTCTTTCAACCAATGAAGGAGCCCATGAGTTAATGGGCTCCTGACCAATGATATTATTGTTTTGTGGCGTTGTCGTTGCAGTAGCCGTCACAAAGCCATCGTACGTGTGTCACATGTGATGTCCTTGTCCTTTCCTTGTTTCTTTTCTGATTAGCCTACAGTGAATTTTCGAAATCAGTGCCTCACTACTCCATACCTGCAGATTAGTGGCTAACTATGTCATAGACCCTTGGGGCGCTTTCCATTCAACCCAAAATTCCGGTAATTTTGCTTGGTACATCAAATGGAACGGACTATTTTGGTTTGGTCTCACCGGAATATTTGGGACCAGCTTTGAAGGTGGCCCACTTTGACCGGTCGGACCGAAATGTCCCTTTTCGTTGGACCAGTTTGTTGTTCCAAGTACCGCTGTTCTGTACCCTACTTTCAAAGACAAGATGACGGAATGCAATGACTCAATGTACGAGTGGCCCATCTGTGGAAACAGACCCACAGATTTTCAAGTACTGTTGATGCATAGTTGCTCACCGATAACAGAGAGGGTACTTTATAATGATTTGATAACTGTTTCTGTACCTTTTAAAATTTCTTTATCCGGCGATAGCTATTGCTTCCAAAATAATTTCGCGCGCTTTCCTCGGTCTACTTTGTTTTCAGGCGTTGGAACCGATTCGTTCCATTTTTTGTTTGGCATTTGTTATGTTTGTATTTGGCGCGAATCAAACGCGTGGTGGCTTGGGTCGGGTCTGTGTAACCGGAATGTACCGTTCCATTTAACACGTAGAATTTCCGAAATTTTATGCCGGAATTTTTCTTGAATGGAAAGCGCCCTTAAGGTCACGTGTAACCATGACCAACCATGTCATCTATGGCCGCGGTGCATAGTTTTCCAGGGTATACATGTCAGGTTAGCGCTTTTATTTGTTTGAAGCTTTGCGTGACGCGACATTTACATGGTGGCCAAGAGAGCTGTAATGTTTGCTAAAAAGTGATGTATTTCATGGAATTTGTCTATCTGAACAGTATTAGAAAAAGCACTATTGTAACTTTAGTTTTTGTTGGTTTCCGGCCAGCATGGCGTCTCCATACAAATCTCTTGAAATGTGGTAAAAAATTTCTCCGTGTAACTTGCATAAGAAAAATTGCAAAGGCCTGAATCTCGGCGGGAGTCTTTGCATATTTCCTTTCTTTCTTTCCTTTCCCCGATTCTGGAAAATCAGCAAATGAATACAGTAATTAGATGCAGGACGATGTGCCGGCGGTGTCCTGTTACATAATTTATATTAGCTTACTTTTTAAGTTAAGAGTTGAGGAGAATTTACTATTCCATGACAATATTATAGGCTATCTGACACAGGAACTCTCATCGATCGGTTGTTAGTTATTTTGGCGGGTCACTGCAATTTTTCTTATGCAAGATACACGGACAATTCAAGAGATTTGTATGGAGACGCCATGCTGGCCGGAAACCAACAAAAACATGTGTCACTGAGTTTCCCACACATGCCTGGAAAATTTAACAAAAATTACAATAGTGCTTTTTCCAATACTGTTCAGATAGCCAAATTCCATGAAATACATCACTTTTTAGCTAACATTACAGCTCTCTCGGCCAACGTGTAAATGTCGCGTCACGCAAAGCTTAAAAATTTAAGGGTTCTCTGTCACAAAACCAACAATCCATTGTGTGTACCATTTAGTGTCGTTAAGTAGTACGTCTTTCCATTAGTACTTGATAACGGTAGGACAAATATTTATCGCTGCGAAACTCAATTTAAAAACTTCACAGACTGGAGTTAAGATGAATAGAGAGTTTCGAAGCAAGCAACCGTGGACAATTTTCCTGTCGGTGTACGTTGGATCAGTGGCTTGATCTGATCGGCGTTATTTCAAGTTGAGAAACTAAATATTTTAAGCAAAAGCCGATACAACGTAGATTTGATTTTAGTGATGTACTATATATTTCGGCTGGCCAAACCAGCCTTCTTCAGGAATCAAGGCGGTTCGATTCTTCTGTCGGTGTAGCGGATCTCAAAGAGTAAGAATCGAGATTTGAACCGCTCCACTAGCCCGCTAAACAGATATGCTTTAGCGTGCGATATAATTACAATGAATAAATTCATTTTAGTTGATTAATCAGTAATTCCCAGAGCTTCCCGCTTTTAAAGATTCCCCATTCAAAAGATTCCCGCTTTTAAAGATTCCCCATTTGAAAGATTCCCGCTTTTAAAGATTCCTCATTTTAAAGATTCCCGCTTTTAAAGATTCCCCATTTTAAAGATTCCCCGTTTTAAAGATTCGCCATTTTAAAGATTCCCGCTTTTAAAGATTCCTCATTTTAAAGATTCCCCTTTCCCCGTTCCCCATTCCTCATTTTCCATTCCCATTCCCATTCCCCGATTCCCTGTTCTACGTTTTAAAGATAGCCGTCAAAATTATAAAACTTTGGAATTTCACCAAAACTGTTGTACAAATAGCAAAAGGTTCACCGATCTCCCGATGGAAACAGCAAATTATGCAGTTAACGTAATACAAGACGTAAAAGGCGAAGGAGAAAAATCCTGCCGCGTGGTAACTAGTAAATATTACGGGTTTTGGATATAAAAATTTTATCAATTCAACCTGCACAATAGGTGGTTTTCACGTTACGTCATCGCCGCCATGTTGGTGGACGAAAACAAAAGATTTCTCATTTCCTCGTTTTATTCGTCCACAAGCAATTGTGCATTGCAGCATTGTTATCTGTGTCTCTAGAGATTGCTTGCAAACCACCAATTGGAGCTGCGAATTTGAATTTTATTTCGAACAATGCGGTACATGGCAGATACACGAATTCAAGTGATCATGACCAAAATAGAAGAAAAGGAGAAGCCACAATGGCGATGGGCCTCCCATTTGACAAAGGCTTCACGAAATCAAAACAATTAATAACCTTAGTATAGCGATTCTCCCTAGACCCCCCATTTCTTCCAAATGCTTTTCTGCGGAAAAAAATGAGCAGAGAGAGTGACAGCCTGATTTCA
>NC_090881.1:13001488-13006488 GCF_036669935.1 Montipora foliosa
GCCTGTCTTGTTTATCCAATTGACGTTCCATTCTTGAGCTATATAAGGGTACATTTTGCTCAAAGATTCACCAAAAGGTAATTCGCATTACAATGATTTCGACGCCATTGCAGGTTAATCAAATATTCTACTGTGTCCACCAGATAAAATCTACGCATTTCTACTACCCCCTGAAACCTACCGTCAAAGAGACGCGCAGAAGACTCAGACGCACTACGCAGCAAGGGGGTGTCAGGAAAGACTTTTCCCGACACGGAAAAAAAGAGAGACAATAAAACGAAGAAGTTCAACTCGTTTTTAGACTCAATTGCCATATGGCAACCCAGTAAAAAAGCCAAGAAAGACTTATAGTCAGGGAGCATGTGTCGCGAAATAAAGTCCTGTGGGAATTTCGTGATGAAAGCAAGCCGCCTATCTGTGATGCTGAAGATGATGGAAGCTGTGATAATGATGCAGATGACGATGACCATGAGTCATCTTATGATGGTAATGTTGATGACGATCATGACGACGATGATGATAAAGAGGAGGAGGAGGAGGAAGACGAGGGAGATGTATATGATACCTTTTATCCTTGTCAGGGAGATGTGATAAAATTGCATTTGGCTGATTAAATACAGTCAACTCTCTCATAGCGACCACTTCTCGTAAGCGACCACCTCCCGTAAGCGACCACTTCGTAAACAACCGTTTTGTCTCTCAGTTAAATACTGTTCCCAGAGCTCTCTCGTAAGCGACCACCACTCAAATTTCTAAAGCGACCGCGACCACTTTTTAGGCCAGAAATTTGACATATTCTTTTGTTTTCTGTTTCTGGTAAGCGACCACCCAACATAATCATATATGATCATTAGTGAATCACTACTCAGAAGTTACAAAAGTTCAATTTTTAATGACGCTACCCCGGACTGCTGACAGATAATAACAGTTTACATTAATTGTTACAGTGATCTGTCCCAAAATGATATACTGTCAGTACAAAGTTTCATCAGAAGAATGCATAGATTGCCCAGGCGCTATTCAATGTGAAATATGCCAGTGCTTTCAATCTTTTCTTTAAGCCATGGAATAGAAATGTCATTGTCTCCGTAGAAAATGTAACTGCAGGGAATTTCCAGTCCATAACCTGCTCCTCGATTTACACGTTTTCCTGTTATAATGGTCTTTCCATTGTTTGTCCTTCGTTTCAAGAATTTGCTAACATACTGAGACATATGTAATGGTATGTGGCCGACAATTTCGTCTTCTTTTGATACGGTGTTGGGATGTTCGGCTTCAGTAAATATTCTTGACAGCGGCCTCACTACTGCAACTGCATTTCCATCTTTTTCATTCAGTGGCTCAAGTTTCAGTCTACGTTGCTCACCAATTTCGGGAACCCATGTTGTTTCATCCTTGTAGACATGATAACCTCGTATGAATGAATGAACCGTGATGCTTGAAAAATTCTTTTTCTCCATGTCGACTTCAAACGGAGCGAATCGATGCTGAATGATAAGCAAATGACGTAGATTTTCAGTTCTGTTACAGCACGTGTTACACGTTGGTTGCGTGGTGGGTGTTCAAGATTGATTGGCATCTGCACTTTGTATCCTTAACGCGTGAGATAAAGATAAAATACTCGTGGGAATTTCCCACATTTGTACATGCACGTGTGCTCAACAGGGTTAAAGATGAGGAACTGTGTTAAATGCTCAAGTCTTACGAATTATATTTGTCTGAAGTGTGCAAAACCTGTCTGTAACAAGTCTAAAGCATGTTCATCCCCTGCTGATGAAGACAGCCTAGGCTGGAAAGCTGGTGTATCGGTGGCTTATTGCGTTTCTTGTTCTGACGTGCCGACCCCGAAGGTGGCCAAGCAAGCAAGAATCCCAGTTAAGGACAGCAAACCAGTTACAAAGAAATTCACAGCGAAGAAGCCACCAATGCCCCCACAAGCTAATGATGGTCAAAGGAAATGTCTTTCCCTAAAAGAAAAAATAGAAGTCATCCGGAAATCTAACGAGGGTAACAGCATGAGAAAGTTAGCGAAAATATTTGATTGCGGGAAAACACAGATTGTCAAAATCCTGAAGCAGAAAGCTAAGATTCTCGAATCGTGGAACTCTAATGAAGGAGCTCAATCTCAAAAGAGATTGAATGTTGAAAAGTATGGCGAAATCAATGGTTTGTTGTGGAAATGGTATACCAGAGCAAGAGAGTCAAATATCCCTGTTGATGGCCCCATGCTGGTCGAAGAAGCGCGAATCATAGCTGAGAGAATTGGAGATGACACATTTAAAGGAACAAGTGGTTGGCTAGACAAGTGGAAAAAGAGACATAACATCGGCCAAATGAACATTTCTGGGGAAGAGGGAGATGTAAGCCAAGAGACGATAGACAGCTGGAATGAAAGATTGAAAGAGCTAACTAGGGGCTACTCACCGAGGGATATATGGAATGAGGACGAAACTGGCTGTTTCTGGAAGGCGACGCCTCAGAAATCGCTCTCTCAAAAGGGGAAACGCTGTAGGGGCGGCAAGAATGCGAAGCAACGAATAACTGCTGCATTCTTTGTGAATGCAGCGGGCGACAAAGAGGCCCTTATTGTGATAGGAAGTAGCAGACGACCGCGCTGCTTCGCACGTTTGGCAAATCCATCATACCCCTGCGGTGCCCAGTACTTCAGCAACGAGAAGGCGTGGATGAGAACCGAGATAATGGTTACTATCCTTACCAGGTTGAACAACCGTCTGAAAAGAGAGGAAAGGCATATTATCCTTTTCTTAGACAATGCACCATGTCATCCACCCTCGCTGACAGACATGTTCTCCAACATTAAAGTGGCCTTTCTACCGAAGAACACCACATCGCGCACGCAGCCTCTGGATGCAGGTATAATCAAGGTGTGGAAGATCTACTACAAACGGAAGTTGCTGCGGCATATCGTTAGTCAAGTTGACGGAGAACACTCTGCCAGCGAGATAGTAAAGTCTGTGAACCTCCTAATGGCCGTGCGATGGATGGTAAATGCGTGGGACGAAGTCAAGTGCGAGGTAATCAGTAAGTGTTTCAGACATGTTGGAATGTACCCCTCAGCCATGGATTTGGATGAAGATGACGATGACCCGTTTGCCGGCGAGGAGTTGCTAGACCTTGAAGCCCTGGTGCAGAAGATGTCTAAGAAAGGTATTGACGCTGCACCCTATGCTGCCTTCGACGATGATGCGGACGCCTATTACTCCTTAGATCCCGCCGACCCTGACTGGAGGGAGACCCTACGAGATGAGGTTATCACTACTCACTCAAACAGGAACAAGACGGAAATAGCAACTGATTCCGACAGTGATGATAGCAGTGACGATGCTCCCTTACCAATCCCAGCGGTGCAAACAGTTAAAGGAGCACTTGATCTCGTGCGTCAGATCGCTGAGTTTGCACATTATCGGAGTTGCGAGGAGTTGTCCACTGCAGTCACGAAAGTGTCTGATATTCTTGTTGACATGAGGCTTAAGTCACAGAAGCAATCGAGCATTCTAGATTTTGTGGATAAGCGGTCGAATGCGACCGAGTAATGTAAATACATTATCAAGATTTCAAGTATATGCATCCCATGTTTGACGTTGTTTTCCTAGGTTTTGTTCGGTTTAAATTTCAGGTGATTTTCATTAACGTGAGACACATTGACAAGTACTGTACACTCCACTCTACCTTTCCCGAAACTTGTTGCATGTGAAAAAAATCAAATAAATTAGTTTCTATTTGCCTAATTTTAGCTGATTAGGTAATTTGTTTATGTAATTAATTGATCAATCCAGTGTTACACTTATTTTGTTGATCTTTCCCGTAAGCGACCACCTCTCGTAAGCGACAACTTTGTCGTGCACCAAGGGTGGTCGCTTACGAGAGAGTTGACTGTAATCGGTGCAAAATATGCCATAAGGCATTTCATGAAAAAAAAGGCTCCTTTACACGTTATAATGGACACGAGATCAGATTTACTACTGTTATGTTACAGAGTTGTCTAAGTTACACTTCAATAGAAAGTATAAGTAGTATTGGGACAATTTGTCGCCATAAACAACAGCTACATTATGTGATCCACGTTAGCGTGTTCACGTGATCCGCTCTATAACTGTTACGTGACAGATAGACCCCAATTTAAGGTATTAGAATATTTGTCGAAGATTCGCCACCATTGACGATGGTTACAAAGCATTTGAAGGTCAAGCCTCGTTTCGGTGTTGGACTCTGAGGGTCACACTTTTAACCCCCCGTAAAAGCCGTCAGTGCAAGTTACAAAATTGTCGACAACATTTGGCATGTTCCTTGGGGCCCTTAACACATTTAGATGGGCGGCTTGCTATGACCACGAAATTCCCACGGGATTACAGATGCTCCCAGACTATTAGGGCCAACAATAATCAAACTCCTAGAACCAATCTAAACAGCCAAAAATGAGGCCAAATACCAAGCAGACAATAGGCCATTTCCGAGTTCACGTATGTCTCCTCTTCAAAGCGAGTCTAAGTGCGAAGTTTTTGTGATGGTAATTAGTTCTACTTTCCATATGAATGAAAACTAATTTTCATGTGAAAAACTTTGCACTTAGACTCGCTTTGAAGAGGAGGCAGACATGAATTCGGAAATGGCCTAATTGGACGACCGAAGCTAAGCCACGAAGAAAGGCATAGCCAAAACCGATGACGAAACATATGTAATCTAGGACTGAGAAAAACGCCACAAACTGATAAACGTGTTATAACCGCCTCATGCAAACGCAAATCGAAAACCGAGAAATATTTTACGTGACCCCCCCCCCCCCATTTCCCTCATTAGTTTGTGATGCCCCCCTCCCCCTACCCTTCCTTAAAGGCCATTTTTTAAACCAAGAGTCGTCACAATCCAAAGTTCAAATTATTTATTTAATTTATTTAACTATCAAAACGAATGTTGGCAAAGGTTTCTCTTCCATATTTATTTGCAGCCTTCTCTTGTCAAGGCCCTCCATTTGTTAGCGA
>NC_090881.1:13008988-13021488 GCF_036669935.1 Montipora foliosa
AGAAAGAAAGTAACTTTTAAGCCACAGAACAACATATTTACAATCAAAATTGTTCGAACTTTTTCTAATAAAAGTGTTGTGTTTATCTGCTTTTCAAGTTTCCTGGGCACCGCCATCTTAAATAACTGTTACATAACATGGTTGCCCTATTGTTTCAAAACAAAAGCAGAAGAGCGACCATAACACGACACAACTATTCAAGATAGTGGCGCCCGGGAAATTTTAAAGTGAAAATAACTGATGCTAAATTATTTTTTTCGATACAAATACTGTTTTTGGGGAAGCTTGCCGAACAAGTTTGACAGGCAAGCATTATTATTTTTGGTTCAAAATCATTAATTAGTCAGTGTGGAGGTTCCCTTTAAAATTGATAACAAACGTGTACATTTCACACAACTTTTCTGGTACTTAATTCTTTACAGTCTTTGCTGTCTGTGAATGAAAGGGGCAATACCCGTTGATCATATTGAATGAAGGAGAAATGTAGACTCGGAAAAATATCCTTCATTCAATATCATTGTTGTTGTTTCATCGTCAACACAATACCCATTGAGAGTCAACCATAGGACATCATGTCAACGATGTCTCTTACAAAGGTCAATCTCCTCATCATTCCTTCTACACACGGCGCTACCAGTTGCATGCTTTACAGTAAATAATGCTGTGAGTAAATAGAAGTTTGTAGACTTTAATTTACCTCGGGCACCAGCCATAAATCCCAGAATAAGAGCTTTCTCTGCTCGACTCACACGGTTTGCATTCTTGAACATTTCGTGCGCAGCTAGCATTTGGTCTCGCTGCAACAAAAAAGCAAAAACAGATGATCCTTAATGGTGCCAACATTGTGCGCAAGTGACCACATCACGATACAGTGAAAGCTACTACAGCCCCTGGGGCTATCAGCAGAACTAAGGGCTTCCCTTGTCACAAGACCAGAACCACAACCTCGTGATGCTAGTCCGCCGCCACTGCCCCAGTGGCTGCCACTTACACTGCATCCTCCTCTTCCTCCTCCATCTGTCATCATCATTATTATTATTATTATTATTATTATTATTATTATTATTATTTAAAATTTGCATTTCTACAAGAAAGAGCTGGGTGCTCTTTATGCAATAATGATGTGTTTGGACCACTTTGCTCTACCTTATCATACCTGTAGCAATAATAACAATAATAATAATAAAAATAATAATAATACTAATGATGACGATGATGATGATAATGATGATACAAGAAAGAACTGGAACCTTTTTATGCCATAATGATGTGTTTGGACCACTTTGCTTTACCTTATCATAATAATAATAATAATAATAATAATAATAATAATAATAATAATAATAATAATAATTAATGTTCTTTGTCAAATGACCACCCAACCAGTGACACATGGTTAGTACCCACCGTGAGTGCCAACTGTCGTTTATTTCCCTGCTGTTGTTGACTGCTGCCAGGTGTGGCTGAAGTAGGAACAGCAGATGGAGTCTTGCTTGAATCCACAGACGAGGGTGCTGTAGAGACTGCTGAACTGGCTGTTAGTGCTGCAGCTGCTGCTTGCTTCTGCTGTCTCTCCCTCATCATTATCTGCCGCTGTTGTTCAACATGCATCTGATAAAACAATCAAAAATTCTATCACTTGCAGCACAGAGTTAACTGAAGTGCCCCAAAGTAAACATATTTTTGCCCTTTAAATGCACTATAATAAAACTCAACAAAACCAAAAGTAGTTTGTTTTCCCGCGACTAAGGTAGTGAGAGGCATGGATTTATCAGGGAGATGATATCAGAAATTGTTTTACAATCAACTCCTTTAAAACTCAAATGCAAAGGATGACATCATGTCAGGACTAGACCCATGCTTCTCACTAGCTTGGCCACCAAACAAGCGACTTCCAATCTTGTCAACTCTATACAACTTGTGCAGCATGTTAGGACAGAAACAAATTAAAGTAGTTAACCTATTCAAGACTCCTGAACAGCCTCCCATCAACGAGTAAATCGTCTGGTGTTACACAGAGTAAAATCTGTTAAGTCTCACTCCTTAGGAGTCAATGGGTTTATGTAAAAAATAGGTACGCAATGCGTACATGTCAATGGGTTAATTGACTTAAAAGATGCTCAAAGGTATAACCTGACTGCATTTTTAAAAATCAAGACAAAAGAGGCGTCTAACCTCCAACTCTCTTTTGAGGTTAATAGTACTCTCACTTAAAGCATCTGAGGGTGAAGATTGCGAGGTACTTGATCCAGCCTGTGGAACATAAGATGGGGCAGAAGACGGTGGCACCATGCTTGTTGAAGGTGTCTGTGGACTGGAAGGAGGCTGAAAAGCAATGACCCACCAAGGAGTAACAAGAAGTTTACAGGTCACACTCTACAGTGAATATCACTCTAAATCCTCATAGTGTACACCATACGTGTATATCCTGATACGGTTTGCACTTGATTGTTACTCTTCCAGTTTTCCGCTTTACATTCCAAAAAGGATCAAATTGAAACATTTTTGACAACTTCAGCAAAAATCACAACCACGTAATATTTTGTTATTGATCTGTAGCATTGACATACGGCAAACATGAATGGCAGCCAATAAATTATTCCTTTGTCCTGCGAGATCTTAAATTGGAGAATTTAAGCCAACAGTGCCTGATGTTTACAAATTTACATGTAAATTAATGTGACCTGTGTGATGTAGATTACATTGATTTCACACGCCGGCGCCGGCACCCACATCTACGTGTTGATGAACATAAAGGCTCATCCTCCTTTCTTGGCAACCATTTCCGAGACGAACACCTTTTAGCTCCAAAGGACCTTAGCAAGAATTTTAGTGTGTTAAAGAAATTCACAAGGAAGTTTGACTGCCTCGTTTATGAAATGTTTTTTTATTAATGTACAGTCTGATTCAATTTGTGCTAAGGTTTTTAAATAGTTCCTCCATGTTTTTATTGTTTTAATGCCCCTGTTTTATGCTTTGACTTTCTGCATGTTTCTACATATTTTTTTAACGCAATCCTTATTCCAATATTTTTCATACTTTTTACATATTTTTACCCCATTGTTTCTCTCTCTTTAAATAGATGTTAATGTTTTATTCTCATACTTACTTGATAATGAATGAAGCTGGGTCGAAACATCGTTTTTTACTGTTAATCTTTACTGTAAAATGTCTTTAAAAACCCCTTACTGTTAATCCTTTGTCCTGGTCCCAGCAAGATCAACTAGCCTCATTTGTATGGACAAAACACAAAAGAAATGTCGCTTTAGAGCAAGGCTGGTTGGTCTCATTAGCATGAAGACAAAAGAATAATTCATTAACTGCCATTTATGAATACGGTCTATTGGCTTCATGTACATTTACTGTGTAAGCACCTGCTCAATATTATTCTCTCAGTTAAAACTTTACAATGTAAATGTTTCCCCTTTGTGATAAAATCTATCCCTGTTTACATGTACAACACAAATGCTCAACTATAACAATTGTCAAAAAATGTTTACAGTGTAGGTTACAGTCTGCAACACTCACTTTTGATGGTTGAGTGACAGGTGTCAATCCTGCTGCATAATCAGGGGTTGTGGGTTCCAGTGGCTTCGTGTTCTCCAGTTTTTTATGCTTTGCTTCCTCTGCATGCTCGGATTCTGTTTCAAAAAGTTTGTGGTAATTCATCAAACGAGACAAAATCAGTTACCCATAGTCAAACAAGATCGATTGCCCATGAAAGTTGAAGGAATGACACTGACAGGCGATCCATTGACATTTTGAAGTTGGCGGCTGATTTCAGTAGAGTAACTGACTGTTGTCATCGTCAAAATGAATTGTAATCTTATGTTTGAAAGAATCTGTCCTTAATTATTTCAGTTTAGGGAAAAAAGTAGCTGACTTCTCTGAGGGAAGTATAGCCAACACTATTCATCGGCTGTCGGCGCTTATTCAAACCACCATAATGTATCAACAAAAAATGGTGTTATTTGTACTGAATCAACCACCACTGCATAGTTCCATCTGTGTTAATGACAGTTATATTTGTGTCATCAACGTTCCTTGGTTGCAATCTGAGCTTAGACAAGAATGAACCTACCGTACCAACATTTTAAGCCTCGTGGGGACAAAGAACATCAGAGAAAACCCCTATTGCAAGGTTCCTGAATGGGTCGACCCCATTCTGAACTTCTCAAACAATGACATGAGCACTACAGTAGACCATTAGTGTAATTTTTGAATACTTTCAGCACCTGCCAATTTCCTTCTCCTTTTTCTCAAACAATGATACTGTGAACACTACCTAAGACCAGGCCAGATCAAGACACCTATTGATGATGAACATGTACTGTACAGTAGCTTACACTGTTACAGTAATTCTTTTGTGCTAACCCCTACAAAAAACATCTCCATCCAGGCCTCTTTGAAGAGTCAAGCAACTTTTGAGCACTCACCAGGTTTTGCATAAAGGAATTCTTAAGTACAGTACAAGTACAATTTATCACTGGCTTACTTTATTTCATCATTAATTCTTTTAGATTACCCTTAGCACACCTGCCATTTTCTTTCTTCTTTTCAGCTCTCTGCCGCCTCCAATTGGTTGTTCCGTTATGTCTAACAGCTGATAAAAGATGAAAGAATGGCAATTGGAGAGTTTTTAACCCAGTGACTCCTGAATTCCCCCCAGCCCCCTGGATGAGTAAAATCGTCCGGTGTTAGACAGAGTAAAATCTATAACAGGGGTCCATGGGTTAAGCTGAGAATGATGACTGGACTCCACATGAAGTCTACATAAATTAAGTGCCAGTCCAAGACACATCCAAGGACTGGAACATCATTATTATTTTTTTTTATTACAACGTACAAGGACTTGAATGTGAGACCAGTTTAATTTGAAGGCTTGGAAATGAAATGAACTTTCAAAGAGAATGAAGCTGGATCCATGTACATGTGTACCTTTGTCCTTCCATGATGTTTTAGTGTTGCAGCAGAGATGATGCTTCTTGATGAACCACTTGAAGAAGAGCTTCGGTTTGGAGTTGGTCGGTAACTTGTGGAGGTGTTAGATGTTCTTTGGGTAACTCGAACTGATGACAAAACAATAATAATAATAATAATAATAATAATAATAATAATAATTATTATTATTATTATTCTTATATATTATTATTCCTATAGGTAGTATATACTGTCTTGTAGTTCATCTAAAGACAAGTGTTTTATTCTTGGCATTCTGTACATGTATAACTAACAATTCTTCACTTTTGCCTTTTCAAAGAATTTCTGTTTTGCACATTTGTAACATTTCTCATAATTATCAGTAATCAACCTTGCTTTCACTGTCTGTCTGTCTGCCTGTCTATTATACCAAGGGGAAAACAATATTTACTACCTGCAGGGAAAAAAGGTCTCAATGAAGAATTTTACAGAACCAACATTCATCCCACATACATGTAATACATGTAGTATCATCCTGGATTTGAAAACGGAGGTGTTCGAAAATACATCCACCCTCAGCTGTGCACGTCTGTTTTCTGCAAGTCCTGCACGTAGCAGTTAGGGGCATGTACTAATCACAGTAAATGTGTAATTTAATTAATAATGTACTTTAACCTGTTAACTAGTAAAATCACCTGGTGTTACACACAGTAAAATGTAACAAGTCTCACTCCCGGGGGACAGTGAGTTCAAGAAACATTAAAACACATGCTAAAGAAGCTGATCACGGAAAAATATAATTACATCTTAAACAATCAGGAAAGAGATAAATAGCATGTATTTTGATTCAAGCACCTGCTGTTAAACAATTGATATAATTTTCCTTACCAGGGGCTTCAAATTTTTTGGATGGAGATTGAAGCTTGTGTCCAGAGCTTGGAAGATTTGCTTTTTTCTGTGCAGACAAGGCTTCGCTGGCTTAAATCAATTAAAGTCAAAAAAGAAGTAAAATTCATTTACAACTTACACAAATTATTTCACACTGAACTGTAGATAACATTTAATTTGATGAATGGGTTCACACACAGGTGTAAAACAAAATTCAGTTACGGCAAAGTGATCAGACTGATATTGTATCTTTAAAAGAACTCATAGCCCTTTCTGTCTACAATACATGTACATGTAATTATTAGCCATCATGCAACCAAAATGTTGTGGTTAAACCCACGCTACACGTCACAATCGTGGGAAATCAAAATGCATGCACTGAGCTAAATTTATATTATAAATAAAGCTGTAAATGTATGCACATGCATTAGCAATCATGTTGTTACATGTAGATCCATTAAATTACATTTAACTTCATGTACACTGTACACATGTATCTACATGTAAATTAAAATCAACCACTTTTTACCTTTTTGTGTAAGCTCTGCTCTCAGAGCAGCAGATTTGGGTTTTCGTCTTAGTGTGAAGTGTTTAGGGAGGGGTGGCTGGGGGCCTACCATGGCCACAAGAGCAGACCTGTTCAAATACAGGCATTCAAGAGGAAGAAAACTGGATCCACCATCAGGTAGGTTAGCCACTATAGTGACAAAAAAAAAGGCAACAATCATCAGTTACATTGTAGGTAATCATTTTAATGTGAAATTAAGGTGGCAGAAAAAGTTATCATAATTATTGGTATTATAATTTATTATACATGTACTGTACAGTAGCAATGGGAAGCTCATTTTTTCCCCTCGGATTGTGCCAGTTGTCAGATTTTCTTTACAAAAACAGTCCCTCCATACACATGACAATCTTATTAATTTTCAGCTGCAGCTTGTATGCTGAATAAGAAAGCAATTTGATGAAAAAAGAATGTGATTGTGTAATTATCTATCTACTATCTAAAATCTAGAGGTTATTTTTTTCCTTTGCATTAATCCCCTTCTCAAAATGACGAATTTCCAAACTCTCTAACAAGAAGAGAGAACCCATAAGAGTGACACTGAAACTGATTGCATCCTTTGGTAGACTCCCATAATAAGTGATTATTCCACAAGAGTTGACTTAATGTGGCTACCTAGAGTATTTGCGAATACCCTCACTAAAGGGCACGAGTTACAAAAGGAAACCTAGTTCATTTTTCTTTAAAGTTTTCCCTGGAGAGATTTATAATTACCAGTATGGGTAATAATATAATAACGCTTATTTTTTGGGTGTCAATGTTTGGGTTATGGCCATTATCATGGCAAAATCACATCTAATAACAGGCACATATCTTCCTATTTTTGGCCTAAATTTCTTATTATTTATACTTTCCTTCTGTGAATTTTTTTATTCTTTGCCATATCATGGAAATCTTATTGCCTGACATTTGAAGTGGTAAAAAGTCAAGCTCGTCCAGACGGTTTTGCCAATGTTCTGCAATTTGCTGTTTTTCTAAATGTACTGTACATGTATTCGATTAGCTCTGAAATATTTTCACAAATATAGGATATTTGATAGGCACTGTATATGGTCAGAACTGACTCAGAGCCAATTTTTAAAAATAATTACCGAATGGAACGCAAGAAAGTTAGTAGTCAATTTTACAGATTTGGTCATGGTGATGTCACAAAAATCAGAAAAACATGCGCGATTCAGGCTTTACACGCCATACTAGTTACATGTAGTGCTCAGCTTGCCTGCGGCCCTAAAACTCTAGGAAGCCTCCTTAAGATTTGTCAATAAAAATAACTATGTACCCACAAATGTGAATTGTGAAATTAATTCAATTTATTCATTGAAAAATGTCAACTTGGGAGGGGGAGGGGTGGTCAGGGAGGTAGCTTGGTACAGTACTTGTAAAATCTTGTGCATTTTTGACAAACTGCATCCTGTGATTACCTCCACCTCCTCCGTCGCCCTAATTCCATAAGTCCTGCCTCAAAACGCCAAAGCAGAATGATAATCATCATGCTACTGCCCCACCCAAGGGAAATGCAGCCCACTCCAAATATACTAGCAAGGAGATAATCGAAAAACAAAATCTACCAAAGTAGAAATGCTGCCCATGCAAAACAGTTCGAGACATTGTGGAAAATAAAATAACAAGCTAAATATAACATGAAATGCCGCCCTTTCCATTCAGTTCAAGAGTCTATGGTACAGAGGGGGATTCCCCAATCACTCGGAGAAATCAAACAAACAAAATAAAAAGCAGTGTTACTGAACAGTTATCAGTGGTGACTTGGGGGCACGCGGTAAACATTATTACAATCTTACATGTACAATGCTGAAAACCTTATTCCTGCTATCACAGATCTGCTTCCTATAAATTCCTATAAATCATCTGTTCATCTGTTGTCAGGTCCCCTGAGAAATAATACCAGGGGTGGATACAGGCATTCTTGATGGGGGAGGGGAGGTGGGGGGTCCAAACTTTTACTCGAAAAACAATACAGAAACATTTTTCAGCAAATCACTTCTCCTCGCAACTTCGTCACTCTCTCCAACAAACCCCTCTCCCCCCTCCTTGCAGCAATGATGCAGTACATGCCCTCACTGTGGCCATGGATTTTCAAACAAAATATATTGGAGACTTTACTGTTTATAAGCAATTCTCTTGTTATTTAAATTTTGCTAACCACAGAACAAAACAACCTTTTTTCGACGGCCAATACATATCTGGCTGGTACATTAACGACAGTAGGTGACAATGCGGTGAGTATCGTTATAATCCTTCACTTCAGAATCAACGCCCATTTATCGTTGCCATGCTCCAAAGGCACCCACGTCCCCTACCAACAAAGCCGTTTTTTTTTAAACAACTACAGCTTACCTGTCTTCATTATTTCTTGACTGACTTCTGCAAACACGGGACTTACTTGATCAAGATTGACATTCAACATTCCTGTACTCGGATAATACTTCAATATTTCTGACAAAACGCGAACCCATTCGTCTTCATCGTGGCTGCCGATCTCAAAAATTTCGCTCAATTCGGCGTTCGTTTCCTCGATGACTCTTCGAGGAAGATGGAGAAAAGCCATTAAAAGCTTAACCTTAACTTGTGTCTCTAGCCTGTGAAAACACTCTGGGATATTACGGAGTACATCTTGGGTCAGCAAAGAACGTAAACTGCTGCCCGACCAAGAATCATCGCAGGATAATTTGTTGTGAAGCCACAACGCTGTGTCTGCCTGTCGAACGGACGCCATTATCCTGAGACCACAGTTGAGTGCACAGGATCACCAATGTTACTTTCCGAGTTGAAATTTTTCGATTCAACTCACTAGCTGCCCCTGCTGAATAAATTCCTTTTGTGTTTCTCAAAGCATTTACTTCAGTCCAAATAAAACGTTTGAAGCTTTGTTTCGTGTAAGAAGGCTCGCCTCCTGCTATATACAATGAAGGTCAAACGGCCTTGGAAACTAATGAATTGGGTAGCCTGTAGTTTCGAAGGGAAAGGAGAGGTTCCTAAACCAATCATCTTCATTGCGGAGTTAATCGAGTTCCGCTGTTTTACTTGAGCATGTTTACAAAACCCAGGTGAAAAATAAAAACAGATGTAAAACGATTCGAACTTAACGCGATGTGATCTGGATCTACATTCTTATTCGTCTTAGACTGATCAGTACAGAAGACGTTTCTTTAAATCGATGCCTTTTGGAGGCTTGAAAGACCGGCTTTGGGTAAGTGCCGTACGTACGTGACTGTGACATAGAAGCATTCACTTTCCGGTTTAGTCCTTAAACTAGAAGCTATGAGATCGTGTCTTGCCTTTAGCAGGAAATTTGGAAATACTTTTAGAGACTTACTCCCTTGCCATAAACGTGTTAAAAAACTTCGGCGTTTCACGCGATTATCGAGTTGAAACTGACGGCCAAAGTTTCTTAACTCAGCTTTCGCGCTTACCGATCGGCAAGTTTCGATTTGTACGTACCAAAAATATTCAACTTCGTTTGGTCTACAAGATTGCTTAATGTGGTGTTACAAGAATTCTAGTTTGTGCTATATCTGTCCGGGAAGCGTAATTTATCGGTCGTCCTTATATGTTTGGGCAATTTTAATTATTGTTGTAGTCGTAGTTACAAGTGAAATTTTCATGCATGCATGATGATGACTAGATGTATTATTTTAGTTCCTTTCCAGTTTCCTGGGGCGCTTTTGTAATATTGTACAATGTACCAAAGACATTTCAGTAAAGTTGAGATAATTGCATAACGGGATCGCTACACAAAATCTCAAGATCTATAGAAGTTTGATATGAATATTTCAAGGTATTTCGGTTTCATTCGAGAACTCAAGCTTACAGATCGACTGAATGCAAACGTTTGTTGTGTATTTAAACTTATATATCTTAAAAGAAATAATGGAATGCATTATGTAGGATCATTTTTGAAACCTACTCGTGATTAATTTTGTTTTATACTTATGCATGACTAGGGCTATGGATGGCATATGTTCAGTTACCCTTCTTTAATTGGACAAACTTTATAGACAAGTATTTTCAGAAATTGAAATCGCTGAGGTGATTGGGTCAAATTAATATTTTATGCGATCGTTCCCTCCTATGCTGAAACATGTTTGGGAAGAAATTTATTATAAAAACGAATTTTCTGCCATTATTATTATAGGAAAATACACATATTTTGAGCTCGCGTTTAAAAATGTTAAATTTGGTAAATTAAGATGTACTGTTTGCCAAGACCAGCAGGCAGAATTTTATGTGCAATTAATAATTTATGTTGGTATATAGAGGTTTTTTTTTTGGTGGCCATCGTTTCTTTTTGCGTAGTAAATGAGACCACTGTTTTGTATTGTATTGAGTACCCAATTGGCTGTTTTACTTAATTTCCTGGTGCACATTAGCTCATGTAGTGGTAAAGTTATCAACTTGTCTTGTGATCCATCACCATTATGGACAGAACATTTTAATTTTCAAAGTAACTACCTCTAGTGTTTTTTTTTTGGGCTCTAAAAAGAACAACAGATGTTAATTTTTTCTCTACTGGGTACATGCATAAATTATTACTCTTATGTTTTTTAAACATAATTATGTATTAAAAACACAGACACACATAATGATCATTTATAACAAAAACTGCTTGACAAGGATAATATATATTTATGAGTGGGGGCCATCTTAATGTCCACCTGTCATGAAACAAGGGACTACAAATACGTTATCCTGTCGGCAATATTCAGTGCAAATGCCACAAAGCGATTGCAATTTGGCAACCCTTTTTTTCAGTCACGGAAAGATTTCTTTAAGAAATCAATATTATGTATTGCACTTTAAATTAGAAGATGGCTCTGGTCTTGATGGAATTGTCAAATGAATATCCAGGACTTCAATGCTAGAGGTGGCTCTTATTTTTGACATGAATCTTTCCTGCATAAAAATCAATAAATGTTATGGTTTACAGAGCTCCTCAGAGATAGGAGATCACTGTACGGTATAATACTCAATGCAAATGTAGCATCACACAAAAAATGCTCAAAAGACATGCCTTTTCTTCCTTACCATTGTATTTCTTTGTGGGTAATTGAAATTGTGAAGACAAAAGGATAAACTTAATGACCGTTCATGAATTTCAAAATTTAAAATTTGCTTGCAAAGTCATCGTCACAGTGATTGCCACCTATGGCTAAAATACACACTCAGTCTGCCTTTTAACCATTCCTTATACTCTGTATGTACTGAGCATTAAACCCCAGAGATAAGTTTCAAAAGATGAGAATGAAGCATTAATACTATAGGACCCAAACAATATTAGATTATTTGGAACTTTAATTTTTTATGCTACCATTCCTGTAAAACACCTTATTCCAAAATGGCGGTCATTTGAGTATTCTTTTGTTTGCTTGCAAATTAGCCCTTGTTGCCTCGTTCTTAAGCTGAAAATTCAAAAGAATATTTAGCCTTGAACGAGGCAACAAGGGCTAATTTGCAAGCGAACAAAAGAATACTAATTTAAAATGGTGGCCATTATGGAATAAGGTGTATTGGAGGTTAAAACAGTGTAACTGAACAACTTGTAATTTTCTTGGGGGTTTTGATGGAGTTGTGTCCACAGTGGGTGGTGCTTTGTCTAATCAGCTCACTGAAGGCCATTTAATATTACTCTGCCTCGTAGGGTCTTCTTCCAGGAAGACGTCATTATGAGGACGAGTGGCGAACTGTTTATGTGTTGAACAAATACCCAAGTGATGAACCAGATGTTGAAGTAAAACAGAAGCGATATGCTGACAATGTGATTGTCACGGCGAAGGTACATTTGTAGTTTATATAAACAGCCTGGATTTACTACAGTACCCGACACAAGTAACCTCAGGGAACACTAGGAAGAACTCCTCTCAATAGGCCATTTCCGAGTTCATGTCTGCCTCCTCTTCAAAGTGAGTCTAAGTGTGAAGTTTTTGTTATGAAAATTAGGGTTCATTCATATGTAAAGTCCAACTAATTACCGTCACAAAAACTTCGCACTTTGACTCGCTTTGAAGAGGCGGTAGACATGAACTCGGAAATGGCCTATAGCGTTCTTCTGAGCATTCTCTTAGCATTCCAGTTTAAAAGAATAGAACACTGGCTGCCTCCCGCAAGGAAC
>NC_090881.1:13026488-13098988 GCF_036669935.1 Montipora foliosa
TGCTCTCACCATTGCTCTCTCATTCCTTCTCAAAATTGCTTTCTCATTTTCCCTCAGACACCATGTCTCATTCCCATATAACATCGCCATTCTTATACAACTCCGATAAACCATTCCTTTCACCTTCAGCGAGAACCTTTTTGAGTTCAGCAACTCTCCACATTCCCTGAACTTCACCCAGCCAATTATTCCTCTTGCTGTGACAGCTGCCTCGCAACCACCACTTGCATTTACCCTATCCCTCAAATAACAGAAACCTCTCACCGTTTCCACTTCTTCACTCAACTCGTCTACTGGTTCCGCTAATCCATCAGCTTGCTTCTTGCATCTTCCACACACAAAATCTCTCCCCAACCTCGAAGTCACCCTCTTTACTTTCGTGCATCTTCCATGGATCCATTTCCCACATTTCACTCACAACACTGAATTTGCTATTACTCACTCCCACAAATACGACATGGATCGACCTTACAGACACTTCACCTTCTGCTCCACTCACTACCACTTTTTTCTTCCCGAGGTTTACATTCAGCTCCTTGCTCTCGAATGCCTCCTTCCAAACCAGACCTTGTCCCTCAGTCCCTCCATCATCTCACTCATCAAAACCAAGTCATCTGCATACAACATCTCATTCATTGTACTTTTTCGAATGAAGGGTGGCACAGAAGGCTAGTGCGCGGCCTTTGTGCACAAGGTCCCGACTTCGATCCCTGGATCTCACATCCTTGTTTCAACTTCTTTCCTTTCAGTGTAGCCTAAGTAGCTTTAAATACCCTTAAAACGGAGCACTGATGGAAAGAGGGGGGTAAAATGAGCGCACCGTCGCCTTTCTGGGAGAATACTCTCTTGAGAGTAAAGGAATTTCCGACGTTAAATAACGTGTACCTTTACCTTTACCTTCATCAAACCATTTCTCACACTCTCTGTAACCACGTCAACCACAATCGCAAAAACCAACGGTGACATCACGGATCCCTGGTGCACACCAACTTTCACCTCAAACTAGCTCCTCGGACAACCTTTGCACCTTTATACAAACTCATCACTGCTCTCACCATTGCCTCTGGTATACCTCTCTTCCTTATTGCCCACTCCAATACCATTCTTGGGACACTGTCAAATGCCTTCTCCAGGTCAACGAAGCACATATACAACTACTTCTCCTTGTCTAAGTACTCCTCTTGTGAACACTGCATCTATCATTCCTTTGCCTGGCATAAAACCAAACTGCATCTCGTCCACTTTCACCATACGCTGCAATTTCCTCTCTAGCACCTTTTCTACAATCTTCATTGCATGCTCCAGCAACGTCACTCCCCTATATGCCCCACAACTCATTGCATCCCCTTTCCCCTTGAAAATCGGTACCACAACACTCAGGCCCACTCATCCGGCATTCCCCTCCCATCCAACACACCCTGACACAGCTCCACCATCACACCAATCGCGATCTCCCCACTCGCTGCTATCATTTCAACACTTACCTCCGAGGGTCCAGCAGTCTTTCCCGATTTCATTTCCCCCACCACCTTCACCACTTCTTCCCGACTAACCCTCTGAACTGGCCTTCCCACCAAGTCTGCTTCCACATTCTGATCCCACTCATTCTCTTCATTCATGTGCTCTTCCCAGACTTTCCCTCTATCTTTCTCACCGAAACTCAGCCTACCGTCGCTTCCCCTCGTGCATCTTCCTCCCTCAACATCTTTTCCATCCTTTTGCATTGACTTCAGAAGCTTAAACACCTTGTTTGGATGCTCACTCAGCCCTCTCAGCTCCTTCTAGGCCGCCTCCTTCATTGCTTTTGCAGCCACCTTCTTTGCCTGATTCTTCATGTTCTTGTATCTGGCCTTGTTTGCCTCAGTCCCACTTTTACACCTTTCCTTATGTGCATCCTTCTTTCTTGCTATCGCTTCCTTCACGTCCTCGTTCCACCACCATGTGTCCCCTTGATCTCTCCTCCCTTTCTTCTTCCCACATACTTCATCACATGCCTTTAACACCCCTTCCTTAAAACATTTCTACAAGTCCGGTGCATCAACGCTTACCATCTCTTCCACTTCCTTCTTGCCCTTGTATCGTCTTCCTTTAGGTTCCAAACCTTCCTTCTTTCAATAGACCTTTTTCGCTTGTACATTTTCTTTTCCCAATACAGATCATGTGATAATACTCAGGAGGCTTGGTCCTTTGTTTTGTTCATTAAAAAGAGTGCATGTAGGCATATTCACGCTTGCATGCACTCATTTTAATGAACAAAACAAAGGACCAAACCTCCTGAGTATTATCACATGATCTGTATTGGGAAAAGAAAATGTACAAGCGAAAAAGGTCTATTGCTTTCTTTCTCACCGCCTTCTTTGCCTTCTTAACCAGATCGGTGACCACCAACCTGTGCTGAAGCTCACCTGGGATGACCTTCACATCTCTCACGACAGATACTGTCTGTTTCCCTTTCCCACCAGCGCAAAGTCAATCTCTGTCTCATTTCCCCCTGCACTGTATGCCACTTTCCTCTTCTCCCCTTTCTGATCCATGTGTTTGCCACACACAATTACTCCTTTTCATCACAAAACTTTAACAACAATCCATTTCAGTCCTCCATGCACACCCTCAATCCGTTTCCCAACATGTACATTAAAGTCACCCATACCTGCATGTAATACTAGGTTCACCCATGTTGTGCAGATCCCACTCACTCCTCAAATTATCATGAAAACACTCTTTCTCTGCACCCGTTCTGCCACTTTGCGGACCATATACACTCATATAATTCTCTCTCCCCCTCTTCCTCAAGTGCCATCACTACTGTCATCACTCTGTCGCTCCTCCCTCGCACCTCCACAACCTTCTCACACAGCTCCTCCTTCACCAAAACTCCCACACCTCTAGTACCATCACTATCCCCAGACCAACACAACTTATATCTTCTACCTTTCACACCTATAAACCGCGCTCCTTGTCCTCTCCACCTCACTTCCTGCAGACAACACACATCCATCCTCCTCTTCCTCAGTATTTCACACACCTCTGTACCTCTCCCGCTCATACTCCCTACATTCCAAGTCCCCGCCCTCACCCCAAGCAGCTCATCAGGCTTCCCATCATTCTGCAAGCAGTGCTTGCGCAGCCCAAGGTCAGGGGTTGCACCTTTCTGTTTGTGGTAGGCAAGTGTGGCCCACCCCAGCCTTTAGGCTGGCTGCCGGTGCCCATGTGTAAGATGTAAATTAAGGCATGCGTCATTGATTTTCCCGGTAGAGCAAATTGCAAAAAGTCAATGTTATCAATGACTTGTCTATACAAGGAATTCAGTGTAAAACCCTCCATGATTATATCATGATAGCTGTGGTCCACACTGGTGGGTATGCAGTTATTCAAGTCAAGCATCAGAGGGATATAAACTTGAGGCTGAGTGTTTATTTTAAATTTGTTTAGAGCTGCTTTTTTTCTCTGTATTGCAATTTTTGGCATATCTTTAGAAGCTTATTAATAAGGTTGCATGATACCTGAAGGACCTACACGATTGTATGACGACTACAAGAGAAACGAAAGGAGAGCGAAAGAGAACAACTATGACAAAACAGAATGCCAGTAATAGCTCAAACTTGGTGGAAGAAGTTACTCCACAAATTCTTTCCTTGGGCACTAAAGCATTTGTTATTTTTACAGATGTATATTTTTAAAAAGTGGTTTAATCGTTTTTTCCTTTGTTCAGGTGCCTCAACATTAACAAAAAAAATTGTGCCCTTATGTTAAAAACACATAATCGCAATGACTTCTTGTAAAATTAGGGAGAAATAACCTTAGCTTGTGTTCTCAGTAGTTTGTTTAAAACGCCTAAAGGTAATTTGTTGGAGCGGATCTTGTTTGAAGTTTCATTGTCCTTTCTTGGTTGCATTGCCGTATCTTGCCGATTCTTGTTCCAATCAAGCCAATGAGCTGGTGTATTTCAATGAAATACATCAAAATGTGAATGATCTCGTTTTTGGAGATAAAGTGGTATAAAGAACAATTCAGTAAAACTCTTTTTTGACCTTGAACTGACAAAGATTCCTGATGGTTTCTAATTTTAGCGTGATTCCTATTCGCTGGCTATTGACAGTTGACTCCGAAATGGGTTTTTGCCTTTTCCATTCACTTGCTGATAGTGTGCTTACTTTCTTTTAAAAATCATGTGATTAAAGAAAAATTCATTGCCAAACTGGTGAATTCCAAAGTAAATAACGCACTCACCACTTCATCAGATTCATGCAATGTCGGTTTTTCCCGTGAAATTTACCAGGTCAGTCACAGGTCAACTTAAAAAACAATGGCTGACCTCGGTGTGCTCTAAAATTCGTTTACTGATAAAATTATCCTTACAGATACATCACAAACAAGATGATTCTGTACAACAACAGCCTTTATCGAGGCCATTTGCTATAAACTTAATTGAAAAACATCGGGTAGACTTTTTTCAAGACAAGATGTTTTTCAAAATTACCCAAATGCAATCCATTTCATGATCAATCATGTCCCTTTGGGTCTGTCCATGCCTCTATTTCCTTTGTATTCCTTTTATGTGTTTCAACAGTTTTAATTTCTTCTTTTTAGGCATATTGGGTGTCATGAAACTACATAATTTTGCCTGACATACAGTAGCTCCTTTAATTTTCTTCTTGGCTTTATACTAATATATTATAGTTTTTAAAATGTGAATTAAGTGGTCTTCGTGTCTATAGGGATATGAGGATTGGCTCAGGCACAAGGCAGACAGAGAAGTCAACAATCGACCTACAAAGGTGATAAGAGAAGGACGCATCCAAGATGTTCCATCCAAGAATGTCAAGGTACTAAAATTAATACATTTTTGATGATACATGAACTTGAGTGGATTGCATCCACAATGTAATGATTATTCCACTTTTGATTTAGCCACATTAGGACAATGATAATAAAAAATAATAATAATAAACTTTAAGTTTCAAGACAGTGCTCAAGTTTGTACAGAAAATCACATCAAATCAATGCATATTGTATCAATTGAAATTATACAACAATGTAGGTTGGTGTTTGAGGAAAGGTAAAAACTAGAGTACCAGGAGAAAAACCTCTCCAATCAGAGTAAATAGCCAACAAACACAACCAACATGTGACGCCAAGTCTGGAAATTGAACCCGGCCACATTGGTGGGAGGCGAGTGCTCTCACCACTGTCACATCCCTTCTCCCAAGCAGTGGTTGAACTCATCACTAACGGATGAGCCTGAGAACTGGTGCCTTAAAGGTTTGTGAGGTGCCAGCTGTAATGTGCAGAGAGCAGATTTCCATGGCAACCCTGGAAACAGGAACCACCCAAAATACAGTTGTGACTGTTCACGGGAAAACATACTTTAACAATTATCCGTTAGACGGGTGAAACCGTTAACCATCTGTTAGTTATTACCGTTACAAATTTTTCTCGTAAATGTTAGAGGCGTTCACCTAACCGTTAGCAGTAAAAGTCCAAACATTTGAGGGGAGAGTGAAAGCATGCATTAGCCATTAGCCTGTATTCGTTGGCCATTAGCATTATACCATTAGGCCGGAAAGCCTAACACTGCAGAGCCGTTAGAAAAAAATTAGCAACCATTAAACTGTTATTTCTACTGTTTGCCATCCTTTAGAATGGCCCGGCAACGGTCGTAAGTAAAGAAATCCGTGTATTGCAAGACGTTAGCTAATTGTCACGTTCCAATGCATTGTGCTACGAAGTGAATTCATGTCGATGCAAAACTTATTTGTCATGATTCGGCTTTTTTGTGTGCCAGCATCTTACTAACATTGGACTTTATTTAGCGGGCCGGTGTATCGACAAATTTTGCGCTTGTTTTGAGTAGTGTTTCCATCTTATGGCTATGAATGTAATTGGCTGTACAGTATGCATGGCGCTAATTGCTAACGCTCAAGCAGATCAGACACAAGCGTTAAGGCACTTTTACGGTTATCCGTTAGATTTTTTTTTCAGCTGCTAAATGGTTGCTGATTGTTTTCATGAGCCGTTAGGCAGGATTACTAAGCCGTTAGACCGTTAGGGCAAAGCGTTAGAACGTTGTAACGAGCCGTTAAAACGTTAGCACAAAGCGTTAGAACACTTTGAAGGCCGTTAACTATCCGTTAGTTATCCGTTAGTTTTTAGCCGTTTAACAGATAAGCGTTAAAGTATGTTTTCCTGTGAACAGACACAGTTCTCCCAGTACTGGGAGAACGAAAGGTTCAGGAAACAGGGTGGCCTGGGACCTCCGATCTCTCTCACGCAAACCCCAAGCACCGGCATGGTAACAAGTAATCAAAACCAGAAGGAAAACATACCTGAAAAGCCAGTGGCGGAACTTGCTAAACCGATGCCTGCTCCCGCATCACGCAAGAGGTTTCTCCTCAGGGCACTCTGGTCAATCAGGATCAACGAGATTAGGAAAGTCATCTGTGCTAGGGTGTGTGAGAGCACAGCTAAGGACTCTTCTTGGGTCCTAATGTATGGCTGATATACATTGCTGGACCAGCAGCCCAAGGCTTGATTCAAAATTAATGGTCTGGCACGCCATTATGTGCTGCAACGGTAGAGGCACCAATGCGGAAGCTGTGGCTTGAGAAATTTCCAAGTATATTGGCAGTCAGGTCGTGATCTTCGAAAGCCCATCAGTGAGAATCGTCCATGAGAGAGGCTTTCCATGCTGAAGAAATAACAATGGACCTGGGGCCCCTGCAGCAAGGTAGGTCATCAAAGATTGATTGTGTTAAAAGGCCAAAGCCATTGGATAGCTGTTGACAACCTGTTGAAAGCTCTCACGAAAACGCCGAGGAGGTATTGGAAAAACTGTTGTGTTTTTGTCATTGCTTGTTGGAGGTGTTGAAAAAGGCTGTTGGAAGTGTTGGAAAATGCTGTCAGAATAATTCCTTTTATCTGTTGGAGACGTTAAAAAAGGTGTTGACCTGAGACGTTGGACTCGTTGGAAAAAGTTGTCGTGAATTCATTCCATCTGGAAGCCAATATTATTTTGTTGTAGTGAACTCTCTTTGCAGTTTTCAAAGCAGGTAAGATAGCTTTGTCCGCTCATCACTTCAAATCTTTAGTTCAATCACTAATAAAAAGTTAGTGATGGATTATCATGATACATTTATTTTTTGTATGAACTATAAACTCTAACAGATGTCCTGTGTGCATTTTATTAAGATACATACAGTCGATGGTTTTTAGTTCCTGCTTTTCTATGTTGAAAAATTTTTCTACAGGATTCAAATCCGGGCTGGCAAAATTATTGCAATCAATCAGACAACAAGTTGCAAAAATAGTGGATACTGACTTCACAGGCGATTTACAGTCGATGGTGGTGAACCATCAAATGTAATATGTAATAATTTGCTGAAGGTAAAAATCATTGCTTAGTTTAATTGCCAAAGCTGATTTGGTGAACAAGGGTTTTACTGCTTCTTTCTCTGTGCTCAAGAGTAAAGTATAGGTCAGCTTAGTCTTGCGAGTTAAGTTTGTAAAGTCCTTTCAATGATTTCCATCGCAAAAAGCAACAGAGACAAAACTATTAATGAAGCTTAAACCTTATTTCGATGGACACATTCAGTTGTTATCAACTTTGACACATTTACAAATTAGTTAATTTTGTGTCAAAGCAGAAATTAAAATATTTTGAAGTACAAATCGATGGCATAATGTGATGATTGCCACATCCATTTTGTTTCACTCATTTCTAACAGTGCAGTGCTATTTAGACATTTCTGCCATTAATTATGGCCTTTTCTAAAATGGCTCTGTACTCGAAAAGCAACTTCAAAGTGTCTAGAGTATTGAAAAGCATTGTCTATCAACTTGAACCATTAATACAGTGGTTTTTCTACTCATTGAAAGTGTCACAAACTGTTGGGATTTTTTTGTGCACCCGTTGGAAGTGTTGAGAAAGGCATTGAACTTGTTAGAAAATCTGTTGGCTACCTGTTGATTTTTATCCGTTTAAAACCGTAAGTGTATGTTGGCGCGTGAAAGGTCACACATCCTTGACACCCAAATGGAAAGACGAAAAGCAGCTGGCCAGCCAAGTTGGGTAGTTTAAACACCGAAGCCAACAAAAATCCAAAGAACCTTAGTGTAAAGGCCACCCAAAACATACAATGATCGGGGAAGCACAAATCCAGCATCTGCCAAATAACCGGCATGAAGTCATCTGTAATTGGAAGATGACTGGAAGATGAAGAGCCCTGGCAGCATTTAATACCCTGCATGATTCACTGGAGACGGAGACTACTAGCCAGTGGATCTGGAAATCCCTGGTCAATGTGAAGCGCTCGAATGCCATATAGACAAGTGGACCTTAGTGTAACAGATGAACGCTGGATCTATAGAGGCCTAAAAAGTTGTGAGGAGACAGCTAGAGTGTCCACTCATCAGCTGGGCAGAGAGAACCAGAAGGGTGCAATTTGCCAAGCTGACGGCAAAGGGAAATGAACTGTCCCTGGGCGGAGGCATACAAGTGACGGGTGGAGGGAGGGAGGCCCTGCCTTAGAAAAGAGAGACACTGCTGGTTTAAGGTGGAGACGTCAAATTCATGAGGAGATCAGGCGGGAGTGAAGCTGCAAAAGCCTTAGCTTTAGAGCAGAGATGCTCAGACGACGGCAAGGAAGGAACGCCTCCGAACGTGGCCGTAATGGACACACTTGAACTCGACTGCATGGAAGCTTGCTCAGCTGTGAGCACTTGATTGGCCACAGTAATCAAGGATGCCAGAAAGGCAGGAAATGGCTGTTGCAGCAAAGTTTGAGATGAATAGATGGCTACAGGGCCTGCCAAACTTGTGGATGCCACACTTGCATCAGGGAATGACGTAAGGATGCCAAGAAAATAAAGCAAAGCATCAAAAGCCGCAACCTGGCTGTTGTTGACATGATTACTGGCGCTGTTCTTGGAAAAATGAATGCTGAGACGAAGATGAGCAATGCAAGAATACGCAAAGATTTGCTTGAAAACAGAAGCAATAAATGATCCGCAAAGGTCAGCTGAATGAATGGCACATTGAAAGCAAGAAGCCACAAAGCCCCTTTAATGGATCTAGTTTCCTGCCACAATATTATTGTAGTGTTTATACATGTACTGTATACACCTGTCTTTGTTTCGTTTGTATTCTCAGTGTTGATCAAAACTGTCTTTAAATAATAAAACTGGACTTACATGTAGTCTATTGAAGAGAGCCAGTACAGCATGATACACTCATACAGTATTAAGTGTGGTATCCCCCCTTCTTGTCAAAATAGTGTGATTTGAGACAATTTAGTAGTGTATGGAAACGTCCTCAACATTCATGTCAATAAATTTATTCAAACCCTTTTCTTTGTCTCAAATGTGTAATTAAGAGGTCTAATTTGGTATGACAGGGCTGCAGGCAAATAATTTTAGTGTGATCATTAAATTTTCTAACATGTACATTCTTTCCGATGCATTATAAAATCTTGCAAATTTCACCAACTAGAAAACTGCTGACCACCAGAAATTTGTTCAAATTTGCAAGTGTTGCTGAAATGTTATACTAGATTATTCATGTCTGAAAATCTGACCAAACTTCCTTAACATGGAAAAGATGTCAGGAGATCTTTCTTCCACAGGATATATTTCTCAATGTTACAACAATGTACAAAGAGCTTATTAAAGGTGTTGTGAATCTCAATCTTTTAAAATTGGCCGAAGGAGTCTGAACTCAGATCAACAAGCCTGAAGTTTAATAAGCTGCCCTGTAATTGTTACAGTGCCATACGTAAGTTATCAAGTGGTAAATACATATTTGCATGTACAAGTGTAAGTGCATAAGTTTGATGTTGTGTAGGTTGGTGACATCGTACAAGTTTCTGAGAATGAAGAAATTCCTTGTGACCTTGTGGTTATGTCTTGTGAGGATCCAGATGGAACATGCTACATCACAACTGCAAACCTGGATGGCGAAACAAACTTAAAGGTAAGTTTAAAATAAATTAATATATTTGTGTAAGTTATCGTGACGCCATGACTTTAAGGCTCACCACTCCCTTTTCAAACATTTCTATAAGCACTATTTTCATCAACTTTATCAAGGGTTAGCATTTGTGGTGATGGCCGAGATGCATACAGATTCGACACAGTTTAATTAATCAAACACATTCTATTTCACACAAACACGCAATGTTCCCTGACCCGCACAACCTTCACCGTATGTACTAATCACAAAATGTCTCTTTAGCTGAACACTACACTGGGGATGATGTCTGCAGAGAAGGTAGTTGAATAGGGCCTTTGCCGGGTTCATGTGTGCCTCCTCTTCAAAGTCAGTCAACATTTAAGTGTGAAGTTTTTGTGATGATAATTAGTTCTACTTTAAATATGAATGTACAGTCAACTCTCTCTAAGATGGACACCATCGGGACCAGCCTCAGCTGTCCGTCTTAGAGAGGTGTCTGGCTTATAGAGAGTTGACGTAGGATCACCCCAGGAAATTTAAGATAATAATGCTGAACCTGTGCACAGTGAATACACGTCTGTTTAAAGTTTGTTTTAAGTTATTTGCTTGAACGAAACCTACCTGTTTTAGATTACAATACAATTCGGTTGTCACCTCCAAGTTATTTTTTGAATGGGACAATGACTGATTTAATTTTAACTTGTACTGTATGTACTCCAGCGACAAGATAAGAGCTGTCAATTAAACGTCTGGTGGTAAAAAGAGTCACGTACAAGAATTTTTCTTCCCTAAATCGTAATTTGCGGTCACATTCAGCACCTCACAAGTGTCTGTGTCCGCGTGGAGGTGTCCGTCTTATAGAGAGTTTGGTTATAGTAAAATGACTAAGAAACGGCTGGGACCAGCACCAGGTGTCCGTCTTATAGAGGTGTCTGTTAATTAAGTAAGAGAGAGTTGACTGTAAACTAATTTTCGTGATAAAAACTTCGCACTTAGACTCGCTATTACATTGCAATTGTAAGAGGAGGCCGACATGTACTCGGAAATGGCCTATTACAGCTGCACAGAGTTTTAACTCATTATTTACATTGTGTACATCCAACTTGTTGAACAAAAGCCTAAGAATGGAAGCGAGGCTGCTGGTGACTCTGTTTTGATACAAACCTTATTGCTTTTCTCATGTTAATCAACACTAATTAGCATTACAACAACACAATTTACATGATAAAAGCAGTGAGTTTTGTATCAAGACAAGGTCACCAGCAGTCTCAAAGCCATTCATAGGCTAGGTCACTGAGCAGGAGCAGGCTTAGCTCATTTGGTTAGTGCATCGCTTTTGGAGCAAGAGGTTCCCAGGTCGATCTTCGGTGGTCTCAACATCATTCTGTTTCAACTTTCTTGTGATCAGTGTAGCTGTAGCTTCAACTACCTTTAAAATGGAGCAACAAGAGAGGGTGGACGGTATCAAAAGGGTGCATCAGCTTCCATTGAAACCAGCCTCAGATTTGTTTGAACTACCAAAGAAAAAGTAACTTTACCTTTAACTATATAATTGCTGTCTTATGTGCCCACCTCTGATTGCAATAATATTGACTTATATTCGATCAATTGGCTTTATTTTGAATGTGTTTGTTGTTGTTGTAGTTTGGTAAGATCTGAAAGAATGTTTAATCTCCCAAGCAGGAACAAGAAACAGCTCTTCTGTTGTTTCTTATTTTTTCTCTAGGTACGCAGTGCCTTGTCTAATACAGCAGCATTGCAAACAGCCCAACAACTCTCACAATTGTCTGCATACATTGAGTGTCAGCATCCTCAGGAGGATCTGTACAGGTAAAACAAACAAAATAGAATCTTTGAAAAGCATTAACCCATTGACTCCTGGGAGTGAGACTAACACCAACAGATTTTACTCGTCAACTGGGGGCATCCTAGCTGCAGGGGTTAATTTAATCAATAGCACAACAACAACAACAACAACAACAACAACAACAATTATATAACGACATTTTATTTATGCATACAAACACAGGGATGTAGATACATGTTATAGCCGGGAGCCAGGAAAATTACCCCACTGTGAGCGTGATTTTTCTGGCTGTAAAAGCGAGTCAAAAAGGACTTACTCTCTCTCCTTAATGTTTCCAGAGGAATTTCAGCAATTTTATCTACTTACAGCTTCGTTTCTCCTTCACTTCAACTGATATGAACGTAAACACTCCATTTTGTTGAGTTCGAACGATCGCATTGAGTATCCATTTGCAGGCTCTACCCATTGTGTCAGGGGTAGTTTACTTCATGTAAATTAATGAATGCCAAATCCCGAATTCTTGGTGGAACTTGACAAAAATAATCCGCTTCATATGTCGGGGAAGAGAGCAAAGAAAAGTGATTTCGAGGTCACTAGAATAAGGAAATTTTTTTAACGGGCTGAGAGTAACACAAGTTCTAGTGAACCAGCCGACACTGTCCATCAGTTCCACGACAGAATCGAGACAAAACATCGAGAGCAAGTGCACAACCACTTCTACATCTGCTCCTGAACAATCTTCACATCCACATCAAGAGCCAGAGCAGACAAAAGTGTCACCTTCTATCAGGTGTGCAAGGTAAAGAAGAAAATGCCGCCACCTTCAACAGTTGCTCATTGTTGCACATCTATTATTTTGTGTAAATTAAGTGATTGTTGGTCGATCTGGCCAAAGGACATGCTGCAAGCAGGAAAGGGGAAATTCTCCCACAGCTGGTTCACTACCAAGGATGTTAGTTTTGATAAAACCTCTGGGTTATGGTGGCTGGTGTTCGAAGAAAACAAGAGAATGTTCTGTCTGCTCTGTCTGTCTTAAAGGCAGTCGCAGCAAGTCCGACGTCTGGAATGTAACACCATCTATACGATTACACCGTGAAGCAGTACGAGATCATCTTTCAACGAGGCAACACAAAGAAGGCATAAAGCTTGAAATGTTTCTATGGATCTCAACATTTCAAAGACAAGTGAACGAAAGCATGTTAGAGAAGACCTTTACTGCTATTTATTTCTTGACCAAGGAAGAAATTCCAAATCAGAAGTTGATTTCCCTTCTTAATCTTAAAAAATCTTGGAGTGAGTGAGCTGAAGTACTTTCAGCATAGATCCAGACCATCTCTGCATGAAATATCTTGGAGTGAGCGAGCTTTCAGCATAGATCCAGACCATCTGTGCGTGAAATACATGTATTTATTACTCTCTGGGAGAGCAAGCAAGAAGTCATCCTTAGAGAATTAGACGAGCCAAGATTTTAGGAATCCTCACAGATGAAGCTGCTGATGTGACTGTTTTGCAACAGTTGATTATCTTCATGAAATATGGTAACCCAGAAGTAGGTGAGGCTGAACCCCCGTGGTGTGAATGCTGAGGTTATCACTGGTGAAATCTTGGATGTCCTGAAAGAATGCGACTAAGAAATCAGAAATCTAAAGTCATTTGTAACTGAAGGCGCAAGTGTAATAACTTGGCAACACAATGGCGTTGCAGCACGGTTAAGAAGAGTCAACAAGGTGATGCTAAAGTTTCCCTGTATCTGTCACAGGTTGGCTCTTGCATGTGCAGACACCGGAGACAGCATTAAGTACATAAAGGAAGTGGAAACTATTTTGAAGGAAACATGGAAATTCTTTGAGAACTCCCCAAAACGCACCAGGTTCAAACAGAACCTCAAATCTTAGCCTTGATAGACAAGCCTAAAAAAAGTGTGTCGAAAAAAATTAGGAAGGCTTTCCCTACCCGTTGGTTGTCTTTGGAACAGAGTGTCAACAGTGTCTTTGAGACATACATTGCTTTGCTTCACACATTTCAAGAGCTAGAGAAAGTTCCCTTGCCCCGGGCTTGCTAAAGAAGATGAAAACAGTTAAATTCATGGGAACTATTTACATGCTCAAGGTGGTTTTGCCTAGGCTTTCTGCATTAAGCAAGTCATTCCAGGCTGGAGCCCTAAACGTCTCTCATGTTGGATCGGCAATTGAACACACTCAAGGAAGCCTTGAAGAGATTAAGGGTGAAGAGTCACCTCTTAAGCAGCTTGAAGAGGACATCAAACAAGACGGAAGATTAGGAAGCCTAGACTTGGAACTCTCAGACATTGACAAGCAAATTCTTGGCAATCTTCTTTCTGCGTACATACATGTATCTGAACTGAAGAAGAACATAACCAGTCGCTTCAATTATTCCTTGCCAGTCCTGACCTCATTCTCCATCTTCAGTCCTGTAGCTTTGCCAAAGCCCAGCTCACCTGAATTGAAGGAATATGGCAACCCTAGCCAATCACTTTTTTCAGGAAGAGGAGCCTGGAGAGAAAGAAGTCGGGAAAGCCCAACTTGAAGCTGAATGGGAGAAATTCAAGTTCGACCTGTACTCATAGAAAGGTGTCCTCCCTCCACCTGCAAATGAGCAATCCCATGAGAGTGAAAAAACCACAACGTGAGAAAAGAAAATAATGGAAAGAGCTCTTCAACGCCATTGGAATGGGCTTTGCAGAGAGTGATGAAAATGAAATCTGAATATGGATTTTTCTATCCACTTATTGTTGAGCTTGCCGAAATTGCACTTTCTGCACCGATCACAAATGCATGGCCAGAAAGGGGTGCTAGTGCCGTTAAACAAATCAAGACACGACTCAGAAACAGACTGAAAAAATGACATGCTAAATACGTAACTTAAGGTATCTATAAATGGCCCACCTGTTGCAACTCTGGAAACCACAGCAGTAATCAAGACAGCAGTTACTAACTGGCTCCAAAAGACAAATCGTAGACTGCAGAGGCCCCCCATCTCAATCAACAAAGACGGCACTTCAACAGCTACCCAGAAACCAGTTTTGGTGGACCAAGGGACCCAATGTGATTCTCCTTATGACTCATTGACTGCAGAGGTGTCCCTAGCAAAGGAGGCCTTCTTCTTACCCGACCAGGAATCAGACAATGACAGTGCGTGAGACAATACATGTATGAGTGATACTGAAGAGTCTGCTGAATTAACAATAATAGTAAATTCAGAGCAAATTAAGAATTAACAATAATTGTTAATTCAAGGAAGAGAGTGGGTTGCACAAACACGACCTTTGTTCGGTTCCTTCTGCAGGTACCGGAGCACAGATTATTTAAAACAAAAGAAACAAAAGACAGAAAACAAAACAACTCCAAATAAAGACTAGTCCCAAGTGACCAAAAATACAATGCTTTCCGGTACATGCAGAAAGACCCCTTTGTTCAGATTAGCCAATCTGTTCAGAAATATAATACTGCACACAAAAACAAAGCGTAAGAAGTTAGTCGTGGGATGCAGGAATATCAATAATTATTGATCATTCATTTCGCATGTTAGCTGTGTCCTTTCAACTTTTAACGTGGTGCACCGATAGTGCAGAAGACCTCATTTTTTTTATTTATCCCAACTACTGTCGATCAAATTGCAAGATGTATTAATTACAACTGTTCCCTTGTGTTCAAAATGTCTTAAAGGCAGCAAAAAAGTGTTTTTCTTATCCCGAAACCTTATAAAACAAGCTTAAAACTGCTCAGAAAATATCGCATAATTTACATTATTTATCCCATAATTGGCCTTTCTAATCACATAATCTGCCTTGCAAATTTTGCACCTCTGCCAGCTTTTTAGACAAGCAGAAAATGAAGATATTCTTGCAGGACCAGTTACATGTATCAATGGATGCAATGTAAGACCACTGATATGAGGAGACCCAACTTATCTCTCGAACCATCGTCAATTTGAGGTCCTGTCCTATGAAGTCAAACAAGAGTCGGTAATAGGCATCTTTTTGGCTCAAACATTCTTGGATAGTAAAGTGGAGCCAAAACAAAGTAATAGAAATAACAAATAATTAAATAAAAGGCATGTTTCTCATTTTTTTACTCAGCTTTTCCGGAAGAATGTTTGTAACTCCTGGAGCTGGAGGTGAATCAGTCCTAAAGTAAGTCTCAGGTTATTCAAGTATAATATTATAGTTAAATTTTTTCGAAAAGTCATTAATAATTCATGACCTTATTGAAACATCGATAAAATGCTGCATGCATGAGCTTTAAACCCAATAAAACACTCCTCATCAGAATTCTTTATATAAAGAACTGAGGCCTGGCATGATTTTCTTGTATGCTAGTAGAGTGTCTTCACGTGATGTCAAAACAGCCATGTTGGTGTTCCTAAACAATGGAATGGCGGCCATGAGCTATAGTGTTCCTGACTATATAATCCTCCAGGAATTGAGCTCTATTATCATGCAAATGTTTTCTTTTGTTTCATTTAAAAAACAAGGTTGTAACTGATCACATGAGTGACAACACTCTCACATTTTGCCCTCCAGAGGTTCATGCTTTTTGTGACACAGAGATGTTTTTGACACCTTTCAATAAACATGAATTTCGTGTTAGATTGCAGGGTCTAAAACCACTCGGCTTTGCCCCGATGAAACACTTCTGCTCAATTGTTAAACAGTACATCACACACTCGACAGTTAATCATTCCTTTCCTTAGAGGCCTACCTTGCATGCAGGCTTCTTTTTGGAGAAAAGTACCCTTTCACTTTCTGGCTTGCCCCACTAATATAGGAAAGCCTGCCTTCTGGCTACCAGAAACCCAGACTTTTTCATTTAGCACCAAGAAAAGGTGGTGTAGATGAATTGATTGATAAATAAGTTTTCAAGACCCACTGATCGGCAGACATGCAGACAGGCAGATCGATGTATTGATTGAGCCATACTAATGTTTGTTTCCACAGAGCCTTAGGTCCTCAGAACCTACTCTTGAGAGGTGCACGGTTGAAAAATTCTTCCTATACTTTTGGTACGTGAATTATTATCTTCAGTTGGTCATCCATCGTTATTTTGTGTTTAACAAGAGCCCACTTGTGTAATTTGTCATTTTTGTGTTCTCTACCCTGTGCAAACATTAACATCTCACAGGGCTACGGTTCAACATTTTGGTGTTGTTGCATATCATATTGCCTACAGTGTATAGTCCTTATTGGAAAAGACTTGAAAGTCTAACAACTGGAAGAATGATGTAGTTACAAACAAGAAAGTATTTTTCATCTGCTATTAGACCCCAGGTTTTGGTCTGGTCTAACTTGAAACCACTGTACTTACATGCAACCTCCTGTGCAGTAGTCTAATGGGAGGGGATTGTTGATGAAGAATAACATTGAGCATTATTGGGCTTTACATGTTTATAGTTAGCAGGTGATGTACAGTACAGAAAGGGGGCCTTATTTTCATACTTTTCAAGTCTGAGTCATAGAGTTATGCAATCATGCCTGATCAGCTTTTTGTCTTTAGCTCAGCTAGTACATTGTCTGGTAGGCAATTAAGTTGGCATTTTGTTTTTGTTTATGTGTAGGGGTTGCTGTATATACTGGAGCAGAGACCAAGGTGAGGAACGTTACATGTATCTCATTACACCCCACACCCCCCCCCCCTCCCCCCCTTATCCAGCATTGCATAAAATTAATAATTTACAAAAAGGCTCAATTACCTTCCTTGAGAATTTTCAAACAGTTTTAGTGTCATTTTTGAAAGCTCAGATAACAACACCATTCACTCACTATATTAGATACATGTATGTCTCGTTTTAAATTAAATTTTTAACAATCACTTTTTTTAAACAATCACTCCCTTTATTTCGAAGAATCTCATCAACACAACTACTGTACTCTCTATCAAAGATACATGTAATAGAGTTCCTATAAATGAATTTTTGTCGAGGTTGCTAAGAGGAGAATGATAGAGTACGTCATTTTCAGGATCATCTCTGATTTCAAATGTAGCGCCAGCTATAATTTTCACACGCTTAATAATTTCAACATCATGTTCTTTATCTGCACCACTGCATTCTGGTTTGAATACTTGGTGTTTTGATGTCCATGGTCCACCTAAACACCCAGAAACATTTATGAGTCTTTTAAAACGGTTCTAAATGTGGAGCCTGTGGGAAAGGCACTGTTTTCAAAAAGTTGGACTTTTTAGGGTTGACAGGTGGAAACACAGATTAGGGTCCAGAATTAAACCGTAACAAAAAAGCTTTGGTTTCAGGCCAATATGGAGCATCGGCAATTTACAGTTCCCCTTAAGGTGAAAATTTTTAGGGTGTATGAAGGTTGAGTGTACTTTATGATGTCCTTCAGGGATGAGATTACCTAAAACAATCACAGAAACTGAGTTTGTCGGGAACTTTTATCCTTGGAGTCAAAGGGCTAATTACATGTACATGTATGATTTCAAGTGCATGCGCAATAAATTGTCAGGGAGAGGAGGGGGGGGGGATGTTTTTGTCACTTGTAATAACAACTTTTGAGATTATCAATCAGCACCTGTAATTTTAATACTGGATGACTAAAAAAATGAGTGTCTCATACATGTAAATAAAATGTAAACACTCATGATGATCAGCTTGCAGAGCCATAGTTTTTGCCACATAAACATGCAGTTACAGTGTATTTGCCCTTCTTTCAGCTTCCTGATGTCTTTCCTTTGTTTGTTTGGTTTGTTTTTCAGATGGCTCTTAATCAACAGCCGGGAGCTCACAAGTTTTCAACTGTAGAGAAGTATGGATCATTTTCAGTGGAAATAAGGAATCTTTTTTCTTGAATCTACAGCTGCCTTAAGTTTCAAGATCTGTAGCCAGGCTTCCATCTGCATTCTAACACTGCAAAATTTGAGCAAACTTACTTGTACACTGTACAATTTTCCAAGTTTTTGACATCTGAGTATGTGTAATGTTGTTGTAAAGAGTGTCCAAAATTGTTGTATACCAGTGATGTTTAAAAAAAAAAAAGTTTCTCTAAGCAGAACCAATAGCAGTACATTGACTAGCTGCCAGATAACTTGATAGGTCAGTTGTGTCTAAGTACGAAGGGTGCAATCCCATCGGCTTCTGTTTCAGAGTCCTGTTCATCATGTAGCCTACACGGCAAGTGTTTCTAGGGAAAAGATTTTCGAAGTTGTGGCTGCACTCTCGTCCCATTTTTTGCGTGGCCAAAATATTGAAATTGCATTGAAATGCTTTCTAGGCAGGCTATCTTCAAGCTTGAGCTTTTTTTTGTGGGTTCTGTTTACAGCTGTTAAATTGTTTTTGAAACTTCACTGATCTCTTACTGTGCCATTTTTTTGTTCTTACCACATTTTGATGTCATCTGTGATCTATTACTGAACAGATGCAAATTGGCAACAGGGAATGATTTTGTTGAATACACGCCTGGAAAGGCATACATGTAGTTCAATTGCAGTTCATGAATTTGCTTTTGACATTTCAAGAACATTGAATCTGTTTCAGGACAATGAATACTTTCTTGATCGTATTCCTGATCGTACTGTTATTCCAAGCGGCTCTGTGTACCGGGTTGATGTACTGGAAACAAGGCACTCCAACTGGAACACCATCCTATGTCTACGTAGAAATACCCAAAATTACAGTATGTTAATGTGTTTTTTTTAAGTTTCTTTCTTGAAAGTTTGATGTCCAAATGTCTTAAAAAGGCCTTGAACATTATGTGTTAAATCTGCAACTACAGTGTAAGTCCATTGAAAAGTCCACCAGAAATTTATAAATTTACTTTCTCTATTAAGTCTACAAGAAATTTATAAATTTACTTGCTCTCTTAAAATTAAGTCAATTATACCAAAGTATGAGAATTAAAAAGGTAATATTGTAGGTGAAAGGCAAGCGACAACAGGGAAGACAGCATCTGTAAATGAAGGACTCAGTTATCCCGGTCTTGTTTTTTATGTTCTTCATAGCTAGCTCATAGAGCTGTGTCTGGTTAAGAAAGAGCTACTAGTACTGGTACACCTTCAAGGATGCTAAAATTGACATGTGGGATAACGTGAGTCTTGGGCAAAACTGGCGTTAAGAGTACTGTTGTCGTGACTGGTAGATTAGCTGTAACAAACAAAAGTGCTGATGAGCAATGTTTAAGTGAAAATAACGTTGTTGCCGGGTGATACTCTTGGCCGAGAAAGTTTGTGTGTGTGCTATATTTTGAAACTCTTAAAGGAAAGAAGGCTGAAGGAAATCTTACAATAATGTTATGAAAGACCTGATTATGACAGTTTCTTTTGGGTTTCTTTTCAGTTTACTGGCTCCAATGGGGTGTTGGACTCATTCTTGGTGTTCCTCATTTTGTTCAATTATGTGATTCCAATATCACTTTATGTAACTGTAGGTGAGTGTCTGCTGTGAGCCCTGAGTAAACCTTTTGGGTTTTAGGCTCCGTGCAAACAGATGCAACGCCCCCCAATATTATTGTTGTTCAGCAGATATTGGGTGGTGTCAGCAGTGTTTTGCAAACAGATGCAACAAGTGCCAACTATGTAAGGACCTGCAGTGACACGTGTTATGGGAAGGATACGACCCATAAGACTTCGTAAAGTTACAAAATTCTGCTGCCATCAACATGTAAGGGGTTGCTATCTCCATGGAGACCATATACGATGCACGTTCGTGGCCCCAACAATGTTGGAAGAGCTATGCAAACAGATCCAACATTGTTGTGCTACGCTTCAGCGATCATGCAACAAACGAAATGCTGGGAGTGGTTGGCTCAAAAGTTTGACCAGTTTCAAACTTTGTGTAACAACTCCAAACTGCATGCAACGACATCTAACAGGCTGTGCAAACAGACGCAACATGTAACACACAACAAAATGGCTGCAGTCGCTTTAGGAGTTGACTCTAGAGTAACAGTGTAAAATAATATATCTAATGTACGTTTTACTGTTAACACTAAATGTAGTGTTTAAGGGTCGCATTTCCTTTGCATAGGGTTTGATGTTTTGACTTATTGACAGATGGGTGATGAACATTGGTTTCATTTAAAACTAACTAAACATCATGCCAGATCAACGTGTTCACGTAGCAAGTTTGGTTGTAATTTTTATCGTTTTGTTTATGAAGTGGAGGTTTTTCATTCTCCATACATTAAATGTGAGGCACACCTTCCAATTGCGTCGATTGTTGATTCAGAGAGGAAAGCTCCCTGCGTTTGCCTTTAGAGTTAGGCAAATGCGAAGAAGGGCTAACAGGAGAACACCAATTGCAACAATTCAGGGTACCACGTAGAACATTCGACTTGATTAGTCAAGTACTGGCTTCTGATTTATTTTGTCAAGATACTTGATTTCGAAGAGCTGTACCAATAGAAAAGAGGGTCGCTGTTGCTTTATGGAGACTGGGTACAGGAAATGCTTTTCGCACTACTGCTGTAACCTTTGGTTTTGGAAAAGCCACAGCTATAGAGTGTTCCACGAGTTTAGCGCTGCCATCAACCACAGGAAGGGCGAGTTTATTAAACTTCCCATTACCTAAGACGAGGTAGAACAAAAAAACACCAAAAAGCACCTCTGTAAACACTGGTTTTTAACCCTAATACGACCACGGCCAATGTTGGGAGTAGTGGGCCCACAGTGTTGCTTGCGTTTGCACAGAGTGTTAGGCTTGAGGGCTTACACTTCGTTTTCATATCCCTTTCATTCGTGGACCTTGTGTTGGGAAATCCTAATCAAAGGCCTGGAGTCCTTGAAAATTGCATAGTACTTGCCAGCTTTCAAAGGTGATGATGTTAAGTTAAAATTAAATAAGTCACGAATGTCTCCAGCTTGCTTATATAAATTAGTCGAGCTATTAAACTCAAATACTTCAGGCCAAGTGTGTAAACGAAGTGAACCATTTAATTACAAGAAGGGTGTCCATTTCATTTCTCGAAAAGGTACAACAGCGTGCAGCATGCTTTGTTAAAGGTGATTATCATAGGGAGTAAAGCGTGACGAACATGACCAGCAGCATCAGAAGACAGTCTCTCGAAGAGCGATCAGTGGTTAAGCCCGTCTGTTGTTTATGTACATGCTAACACCTTTCCAGCTCTCTCCAAGTGGCTGCCAAATACATCATACCGATACTTCTCATCTGTCATGTCGTTAACTACAATCCAATAAGAACTCTTATTATCAAACGTTTATTTTTTTCACACACTTTTCCTGAGTGGAACTCGGTACCTGGAAGTTTACGCAGTGTTGCATCAACTCTGTCATTTAATCATGGCCTCCTTAATCTCAGTTAGACACTTCAATGTAAAGTATCAAACAAGAAATATTATTTTTTGTCTCTTGACTGAGTGCAAGCTCTGCTCACTGTAAGACATGCTAGGGACTTTTGAGATCTATGATGGCGATGTGGACGAAAACGTTACCTCAAATTATACAACTTTGCACTATTGTAAGTTTTCAGTGCGCGATTAGCCCATATCGTTTTTGTCGTACAATGTGCACAAAATATCCTAAATAAATTGGCATGCATGAGCGGTTTGAGAGTAAAAGTAGAGAATGAAAGATTCACATTTGTACCCTTGCGTTGTAGTCAAAACAAATTTGGTGATTTTATGTCAATTACTGTTATGCAGAATGAGTACCTCAAAAATATGTGTCAAAATGTGTGCCACACGTGCAGCACAATTATTTTTCTTCTTTTAACCAATGATATTGTTGTTTTGTGGCATTGTCGTTGGAGACCATGTTGTAGATCTTCAATTTCCTGATTTAAAAGAACAGTTCCTCTGTGTCGACTTTTTAAACTCAAAATTTTTCATTTTGAAAAAGAACGTTTGGGTTAAATTTGTGGTGCTCTACAAATATTTTATCAGCAATTAGTTTATATTATTTTTTACTAATTTTCCTTTTTTTGATTTAGAGCTACAGAAATTCATTGGTGCTCTGTTCTTCGCTTGGGACTTGAAGATGTACCAAGAGGTGGGTTATTTTCATGTAATTTCTGAAGGTCAGCACAGCATTAATTTAATGATTTTGTATGATATGTGAATTGTAAGTGCTGGGTCATGGGTTTGTGGCATATGATTAAAAAAAATAGGTCACTAAAATTATCATTGAAAAGAAAAGTGTCAAGTATCTCATTAAAAAAAACCCGGAGCTTATACCAAGTAGACCTTCCTTGTAACTTGAATAACCGACTAAAAAAATTCGGTATTATAATAGTTATACTGATTATTTATTTTGCATTGTTTTGCATTATTTTATTTACTGTTGGAGCAGTTTTCATAATTATGCAATTGCAATTGTTACACTTAGTGATTGGTTTAAAAGTCTTGTGCCAGTTTATCGACTAATGAAAACCAGAACCATTGAGCACTTTCACGAGCAATTTTTTCCTGGACTTTGAGCAAGTTACATGGATCAAATTGCTATGAATTTGGGTTGGTTCATTGCGCTCTTTGCACCTGCTGTGATTGGTATTTCTTTTATGACACTCAATTGGAAACCATTCTATTTTATTACTACTGATTCTTTTCTTTATTGGAAACATACACACAAACACGAATGGGTAAAAGACTTGAAATTCAAACTATAGAACTGAGGTCCATGTATCGTTGAGTTTCAGGCTTTCTGCAACATCTTGGAGGTTTGACCAAAATACAAGCTATCAACAGTTGCCAAAAGGTTCTCCATTAGCACTAAGACTGGGCATTTTTGGGATCAGCCAGAATTTATTGTGCTAGGTTCTTAAGGAAAGAACTGCAACCTTTGTGTGGGAAAATAGAGTGTTATTTTCATAGTGGTTGGGTCTGAATCTTCGTTGGGATGACTTGATTTTGTGGAAGCATAGTCTTGACTACAGCCTGTCTGGTTCGATTTACTAGTCTGGCTCCGTTCAACATGAAACTTTTATTTTGGAAATTAAACTGTTTCATTTATTGCTCTCTCTCTCTCTGGTTTGCACTTTACCTTTTGTTGGGTTTCTTGAACAACGTAAACAAGGCAGAACACAGCTAGAGCATGGCAGAACCGAACAGAACACAGTTCGCGAAGCTACAATCTCGGACAAAACTGTTGAGACAGTGAAACAAATTCATCTTCATTTTTACACACCCCTACTTACTCTCCTCTTTCTACTCCCCTCCCCCCTCAGTCAATGTTGCTGAGTATTGTCATATGTTCTACAGTATATTTCTGACCAAGAGAATTAAACATTGAGTTTGAGGGGAGGGGAAACCGAAAGGGCAGCTCTTAAGTAAAACATTTGGATAAGTTGTTGCCGCTTTGTCTTAACAGATTTTGGCTGAGATTGCAGGTGCACAGGACTGCCGGATTCTGTCCCACATCTCAGTGGTATTTAATAAGATTTAAACTTTTCAGCAGCAAATTGGAGTAACAAAGTCCTTTTTTTTTTTCCATTATTTGATTTAGGATACAGATGAACATGCAATTGCTAATACTTCAGATTTGAATGAAGAGCTGGGACAGGTAAAAAAAATTACAAGAACTACACGTACTTTGTATTTTATGGGCTATGCATAGAATGCAACAAAAATTCAACTGAACACAACACTGTTACAAATCCCGAATGAATGGAAGCTATTTACAAAGTGTGATGATGTTGAATTTGGGGTATCAAGTCGTTTTGCTTACATTGAAGGTGGGTCACTTACGCGTGAAGGGCCAATTCCCTTAGACACACTCGAAACCTGGGGCCAATAGTCCAAAAGAACAAATTTAATTATGAAACGAGCAAAAAAGCTCTTTTAAGATTACAGTTTTGTACCAAGCTAAGTTTAATTCACACTGATCAGAAATAACCAATCAAGAATATTATCTGAATAATTTATGCAAAAGTGCTCAGCCTTGAATATGTTGTGTTTTTTGCGACTTCTGCTACGTAGGTCAATGACAATTGACTTTGTTGTACTGGCGATTCTACTGTACATGTGTAGGCGAATCGAATTGTAGACAAAACGACTGACATCCGAATTTGGCACGTTCGAAGACAAATCAACTTGCCTATTGTGAAGGAATTTGATCACGGCCAAAACTGAAACACTCTGGCAATGGACCCAAAGCTTCAACGCAATGAAGCTTCGTAGTTGTCTGTCCATTGAAAAAAAGAGATAAAAAGCTAGGAAACCAATGAACATGAGTTGAAGTGACATTTGCATAGAGAACATTGAGCTGGGCTAGTTTATTACAAACTTTCAAAATGACCAGCTTCAAGTTGGCTTAATTGGTGGGTCAACTGGTAGAGTATCAATCTCAAAAACATTAAAGAAGAAAAAAAATATTCTGTTCAAGTTGCACGCGTAATTTATCTCCATCCTGTCACAGATGTCCAGAAAATCCCCCAATTAGATGCAGGCGTAGTTAAATAAGCATCACGAAGTGTCCCTTTGCTCTTCTGCCCAACTTCAAATAACTTTAAATAATCGCCCATGTGCAGGTAGGTAGAGCATCTGCAACAAGCTCAAAAGTTGGTGGCTTAACCCATTGACTCCCAGGGCACCTTAATTTAGGACACCCCCAGTTGACATGTAAAATCGTCTTGCATTAGACAGAGTAAAATTCTCATTCCCGGGAGTCAATGGGTTATAGTCCATCCAAGAAGACTTGAAAGTCTAACCATTTGCAGATGAAATTACAAAGGTAGCACTTTCTCCTTAGTTATTTTCACCCTGAGTGTAGGTCTGACCGGGGTTTTGAACCTGCGATCGTCTGCATGAAAGTCCTGCATGCCCAAACAACTGAGCACCAATCGTTAGTGTATGTACAGCCCATTTCCAGATAGGGTTGTAAAAAGCTGTGTGATGTCTGAAAAAGCCACCTAATCAAGGCTATAGACTGATAATCGACTACAAGCCATAATTGTGAATGTTATAGGCTTCCGAGAAGGAAAACATTTTTACCTATTTGTTGTTGTGGTACTTCTGGTCTGTCAATAGGTGGAGTACGTTTTTACTGACAAAACAGGCACTTTGACAGAAAATGAAATGCAGTTTAGGGAATGCTCTATCAATGGTATAAAATATGTGGTAAGTTATATAATTGTTACTCCCCTTATGCAAGGCCTTAGGTTTTCTGATATAGCCAGTAGTCTTTACTAGCATTAGCAATGGCCATGTTTCTAACTGAGAGAAAAGAAAAGGTTTCTCTTGTGGTGGATTAGTTTAAGACATTAAAATGGCCACCATTTTTTCTTCACAAACAGGGAGATCCTGGAATTGTACTTGCCTTACTTCGCAATTAACTTTGTCAACATCACAGTGCTGTGAATATTGCATCAACTTGGAAAGACCAAGGCAATATGTGCAGACACTTTTTTCTGGGTTCTATCTGGGTGTCACATTAAACCCAATTAAAGAAATTTTAGTAAGTGGTGGAGTGGTAGGGGTAGATTTCATGGGGTGTCAGAAGAGTGCTGAAGGTTTTTTTCCAGACTTGACTTTCAAGTGCATCAACACTTTTTTGTAGTGGATTTTAGTGTCAGAGGACAATCTTCCTGCAGTACCGCCAAGACTATAAATTTTCAAATGGTTGGCATATCCTCAATGACAGTAAATTAGATGTTGCAGGTCAAATTGTAACTTCAGGTCAATTTGTTTCAACCTACAATACTCGTGACATTTGTTGGAACACCCACCCCCGTTTCCTCCCTCCTCCAATGTTGAATTTCACAACTACTAGCAGTCGCCCAAAAGATTCTCACACAACATTGAATTTGGGGGAGGGCGATCTGGTATAAGCTACGATCTTGTCACACGATGGTTCTAGACCAACTAGTTATGTCTGGTATTGTAGGTCAATTCGTTTCAGCCTAGGTCAAATTTGTTTCCAACTTAGGGCATGATGAACTGTCGAAAAAGGGTTTTCTCTTTTTTGAGGGGATGTAATCAAAAAACAAATAGGGCATGCATATTTAGGGGGAATAAAAAAAGAAAATAATGCAAAAAGAGATTGATAAAATTCCTCCTCCATCTTTTGGTTTCCTTCCATTCTTCTTCCACTTCCTGTCTCTCCCTTCCCTTCCACTCTTTCATCATTACCTACAGACTTACTTTGAGCTGCCAGTATTACATGCTGCTTCTAGGATTCGAATCCCTTGCAGCATTGGACGTCCAAGATTACATCTCCCCTACGTTAACCACTAAGCTATCAAATCTGCAATTGAAATCCTTTTTTTCCAAGCCTCTGCGGTAACTACCATTTGGCACATTCGTAAATGACACAACATAAGACTTGGAAAAATTGCAGCTTATCCACAGTTATATAGTCGCCGGTGGCATTTTATGAAGAAGTTAAAGGGTGGCCAAATTTATCTCAAGAAGAGCGAAAATGCCGTGAGTTTCCAGTGCAACAAAAGCAAAAATTGCTTGCAAGAAGTGGGCTTTTGATTCTGAAGGACATATCGTCAACGGTGACGACAAATACGAAGTTTGTCGCTTTGCAAAATACTCCAGGAACAAGGCAGCATTGTTAGTCGTGATAACAAACCGATTTTTTTTCTTATGTGCAAATAGATGATTGAGTTTCGTAGAATAACCTGTAATTGTTGTAAGGAGACTATGTGTAACTGGTAACGTGGCTATTTTCTCTTAATATATAAAGAAAACATCCGACTTCCTAGAACACCGGAACATCTGTTTTGGATATTGCAGTTTTGGTCAAAGTGTTAATCTGATACAGGGAAATAATTTGTGAGTGATGTGATGACAGACTCTCGCTGCAAACAACGTTCGCACTGTGAACAAAGGATGCCGGCACAGGCAAATAGAACAACAAAAGATAGCCTTCGCGTTTTAAGTAAAGAAAAGAAAACCACTGGTGTCATTATCTTGGAAAAAAATCATGTTAAAAAACATAACATTGCCAAAATGCCATATGAAGTGGGTTTCGGAATCTCCCAGAGAAAAGGCATCAAAAGGCGACAAATGAGTGGATACGTCACAGGTGCATTAATACAAAGCAGGAAAATGCTTAACAATTTGAAAAAGTGGATGAGCCAGGCATTGAAAGACAAGAAGAAAAAGAAGAAATTTGAACCTCAGGATTATGTGACACTGAAAATTATTAAAATGGACAGGGAAACGCCCCTTCATCCAAATTAGCTATTTGCTCAAATAGTACAACTTCAAGGAAATTATGCCAAAGTAATCGCAAAGTTTGGATTTATCACTACAGACATCTCGACAAACAGACTCAGTAAAATTAAAAAAACAAACAAACATTTTATTTGATCATTCAAAAGAAATAACACAAGAGTCTGCACAACAGAATGTAGATTATGAAATTCCTCTTTCTTGACTTTTCAAAGTTTTGTTTTCACTTGCTTTTGATTATTGGCTGTTTCTGCTTTAGCATAAACTGTAGTAATCGCTAGCTCAATTGACGTCTGTACCTTACTGATTGTGTCAACTGTTTGTTCATTTGCTTCCCAACCAATCAAGACACATTTTTTTCCCAACTCCTTTTACTGGGACCAGCCAACTTGGTATCCAATTGAATTTGTTGAGGCTTGCTATGCGTGCACATTTTGTCTGAGAAATCCTCAGTTTATTCTGACTGTGAAGTGAGTCTTTTTCGCTTGCTCCCCAAATTCCCACCATGAGCGATTATACAATAATGACAACAGAAGTACTCTGACTATGCCAGCAAAAAAAAACAACCTGCCGATAACTGGCCAGCCACAACTGCTAATTCCACGACTAAAAACACTATCCACAAACAGCGGGAAAAAGGAAAACCGCAGAGGCGCCGACCACGCACTCCAAGCGAGCCATAAAAGCTTTGATGAGCCATTACTGCTGCTGCTGTAAATGCCCCACAAAATGCGGAACAAGATCCACCTGCTATGCGAACATTCGGAAAGCCTGTCGGTTGAAGGTGGACCTTTAACATTTTAGTGATCTTTCTAGAGATTCTTATTTGATCTTTACTGGCCCGGCTTTGCCACTGGCTTGTGTTCTTGACGTTTATTTTACTATCCATTTAAATGACATTGAACTTTTTCTTAATGATTTAGTGATCTTGGTAAAGGAAGCCCTCTTAGAAGATTTCTTTCTGAGGCTTCTAAGAGGATCTTGCATTTGCACCATTCTGGGTGGGGCATCTGTTTTTAGCAGCCTCAGTGTGGAGTATTCTGTTCCAGAACCATGGCGATTTAAGTGTTGACGGCGCCAACCTGTCACTCCCACACTGAAGTGATACTGGGCTTGTCCTAGCTTGGGTGAGAAACGGTGTCACATCCACTTTCCCTTGCTGGCCCAACCTTCTAGGAGCTTGGCATAGCTGTACACTGCTCAGGGCAGCCGTGCTCTGTGCGCAGCCAGTAAGCCAGTCGCTGGCACTAGCCTAGCCCCAGTGACTGGCCTCACAGTGGCAGGCAGCACTTGGTTCCTGGACGACTCTTTATCCCGAGCCTTTTTCCTCCCACTAATACTGCGTTTTCAATTGTGTGTGACATTAATATGAATTAAAATGTAAGCAAAAGATACAGCAAATAACTTGGCAAATAAAAAATCAACAATACATCATGTATGTTTCAGTTCTTTTATTATTCCATTGAAGATGGTATTTCAATGTTCTTGACCCCTGCCCTCCATGAATAATGTCCTTCTAAAAAGCTCTCAGATAGAAAAGTAGAATCTGTCATCATGCACAGTATGCCTAACCCCAACATTAAAGCTAACCATTTGAAATCAGTTCCTAGACTTGACAACCATTGGCGTTTTATAAAATAACTCATGAAAAAAATTAAGCTATAGTACGTTCATCAACTCACCTCCTGGACCAAGTTATTGGCAAATATACAAATAGTTTCTTTCTAATTTCTCTTGGATTTTCATTTATCTTTACTTCTTGCAATTTCAACCTACAATGGTTGAAATCATTTTAAACGAGGTTGGCCTGAAATCAAATCTAACCTGCAATGAAAAAAACCATCATTTGATAATCCACACCTAGCAGTATTTCAAAACGATTGCAGCTTAGTTTAATGGCTTAAGATCCCAGTTACTTACGCTGATAGAAGCTTCAAATTGAGAAGGCGTCACAACCATTTGTTTCCACGAGTACTATCTCCCAAAGTGTGCCGAGGTAACTAGGTAACTAGGTAACTTCATCAGTTTGAGACATTAATTTAATATTAAACTCTTCTCTCACTGCAGGAATTAAACAGTCAGTTATTCGTGACAGATCAAACAGATGGACCTTGTGTTTCTGCACAGAGTGTTACGGTGTGTTCTTGTAGGATATACTTGCATGCACTTTCATCTTCTTGACCATGCTATGAACTTTGGGCTGTTTACAAAATAAGAATAAAAAAATCAAAACAAAACAAAACAAAAACCAAAAATACTTTAGGCTGTTTAGCATGCAAGGAGTATTAATCGTATTTAATCAGCCACACACTCGGCTGTTGGCTTATGTGCCTCTTTTTTGCTCTCATCACATTTTGATGTCATCTGTGCTCTATTACTGAACGCACACATGGCAACATGGAATCTGTTTGTTAATAAGACCGCAAAGTATTTGTGCGATCAACTGACGTGACTCAAATCATGTGACTCAGAAATTGCTTCCACTTAGATTGTCAAAACGTCAGTCTGTGTCATCTACAAAAAAAAATGCTGGGCTTCACTCACCCGGAAAATCTTAACCTCTGCTCTGACTCCCAGTTGACCAATTTTTTGGTCTCAACACTAACCTGTTCATTGAAATTATTATTAGTATCATTACTATTATTATTTTTATCTTTTTCATTAATGTAATTTTTTTTTTTTGGGATTTCACTTTTTCAGACGGAAGTGATGGAGTTCTTTCTTACGCTCTCCCTCTGCCACACTGTGCAAGCTTCCAAAGAAACAACTCAGAATGCTATATACGACTATCATTATCAGGTTAGGGCTTCAAGAAGCCACGCTCATGCTGAACAGCTGTTGTAATAGCTTTGAAGTAGTCACCTCCTTCTAGCCGAGTGCAAGGGCTGTACTAGGGAATATTGGCCCAAGGTTGTGGCAGTACAGACCTCCGTCTGTACAAAAACAACCAAGGGCCAATATTCCGCTGTGCAGTCCCAAGCAAGTGAGGTTAATAAGTTGTTTATTCTATGTTGTCATTTCTTTGAACCATCAGACATTTTTCCGCTTGATGAATGTTCGTAATTTTGTCTTCCATCAGTGAACTTGAAGTGCAACCTTCTACATGTAAAACTAAATTCCGCTTGCTATAATTGTACGCTGTGATGAAAAAAATATACTTCACTTTTTAAGATCTTTTTTACGTTTCACTGAACTTGAATTTCCTGGGAGAGAAAAAAAATACGGAAACAGGCCGTCTCCATGGTAATGATCCATACTGTAATATCACGACCAAAAACCAGCCAATCAGATTGCTCCGTAGCGATTCACGCTACGTTGTTTTTTTCGGACATTTCGCTCGTGAATTATTAATGAGGTTTTGGAGTTTTACTGGAAGCTAGCTGTGTGGACAATGAGGGTGGTGGGTAATGTTAAAGAGGATCGATCGAGCACCTCCAACCGACTGACGGTAACCCGGGAAAGTCACGCAACAAACAATCGGCCAACAAACGCCCAACAGTAGGTCATCTGTCAACTGACGATTGCTAGAAGTATACTTGTCACATGTTTTGGCCCTCAACCCTGTAGGTCACGGTTTATCTCGTCTTACCACTGTTCCTCTTTCCGTCAACGTGAATACAATGGATGCAAATTGTTATTTGTGATGTTTGCAGGCGTCATCGCCAGATGAAAAAGCTCTAGTTGAAGCTGCCGTGAGGTGAGCACTCCATGTTGATATTGAAATATTAAATGTTGCCGTTTAAATTTGATTTCAGGTCAAAATGATTTTAACCTGATTTTATGATGAATACGAGACACAAAGAAATTACAAATAAACCTTGGATAAAATCATTGTGACCTGAAATTAAACTTATACATGTATTTCACCTGTTACATTCCTTTATGACCAGCTTCAAAGTGGGCCTTTGTCGAGAGAAAAGAACCAAATGAAATGGCCATTCAGCACTTTCAAATTACTTCTGTATAGACTTCTTTCATAATGCGGCTATTAATCCTAATAAGCCTTTCTTATAATTATAGCCTTGCTACGACTAGCAAATTTCCAAACAATATTTTGTTTCAAAATGAGGACAGTAGGTCTGATTAACATAAATAAAAAAGAATGTAAATGCATGACGTCGCCATTTATGAAAGTTGGTCTATTGAAGACCACTGATTCTTCTCAAGGGCAAAGATCAAAATTTTCTCTTGTGGAACGAGATAGGAACCAGTAATCTTTATCATTCATTTGCCTTATTCAACAAAAGTGCAGTGTTACATGTACAGTTTATCCCATGTCTTCTTTAAAGTCGAGGAGAACCAAACTTGTTTTAACAGACTTTTCTGGTCATTGGCAGATTTGGAGTCACATATAGAGGAAAGGTTGGAGATGATTTAGAAGTCAGGGTTGAGAATACAATCGAGAGGTTGGTCTACCGATGAAGTGATGTTATTGCATCATCTACCTTCTTCTGTAATTTCTTTTTTTCCTTCACCAAAACATAGCTTGATTCAACACTGCTCTTTTTTCTGATTTTAGATACACTCTTCTCCATGTTCTGGAATTTGATTCTAATAGAAAAAGAATGAGCGTTATTGTAAAATCGCCAAAAGGTATGGCTTCAAGCACTGCAAGAAAGGCCAAATCAAGAGGTTATTTTTAAAAATGTGTTGCTGTGATCAAACAGGCTTCCTATTTTTATCTGTTTTCTATTTAAGTCTGATTGCCAAGTGCTTGTTACCTTGCATGATTGTTTGATTCTTGGTCGTATGCTCCTGATCAAATTCTAATGTATCCTGACCGTGATACAATTCCGCATTTTTTTCCCACGCCAGATGTTTTGCAGTGGTTGTTGAAGGGAAAGTCTTAATATACATAACATAGCACTTTAAAGTGTCTGATCTCTCGGGAAACTAGTTAGTTTTGTTTTCCCTCGAGTGATGATGTTTCCCGACACGAACAACAAGACTCTCAAGAAAATGAAACTCACTGTTTCCCTCGGTACCATACTTTATATATTATTTAACAGTCAAATGCAATTAGTGCCAACGCACTAATTAGGGACCCTACCAAAATCAAATTGAGTCAATTCAACAAATATCAAATCATAGGTTGGTTCTTGATACAGAGTAGAGAACCAACAAACTCAACCCACATATGATGCCGAGTCTGAGGATCAAACCCGGGCCACCTTTGTGGGAGGCCAGTGCTCTCACCACTGTGCCATCCCTGCTGCTTGTTTTGATATTCAAAAACACTGGTGTTTGAATTGTTGAAAGTAAAAAAGTGCACTTTCTTTGTCCATGTAATGAAAGACAATTACATGTGAATTTTATGTTCTCGTGGAAAGAACAATACGTGCACGAATGAGATACTGTTCTTGCCACGAGATCATAAAGTTGATACTGTTCTTGCCATCGTGTAGTATCCTCTGCGTACATGATGAAAAAGCTGAATATACCTCAATGCCAGTCAAAGAGGTGGATATTTACCTCAACTTCGGCAAATAATTAATATTTTGCACAAAATGATGTATGATGATGTACGACTGAATAAATGAATTAAAATAAGATGAGTAAACAGTCAGTATTTCTTTCAGGGTTTACGGTTTTAGAATGTATTTATGTATATCGATGAACATTTATCAAGTAGATGTTGCCGTGCGTCTGTTTGGTAGTAGATCACATGACCTCAAAATGTGAAAAACAAAAACAACAAGTGGCAAATGAATTTTTAGACGCAACGCAACATGCAATCTGTTTGTTTTATGTAATGAAGAATTAAAAGTTTTTGATGATGCTATGCGTCTCCTCTAATAGATCATAGGTGAGGACCAATCAAATTGTGTTTGTTAGTGAGTTTATCAGATAATTATGTTTGATTTGTTGTGTGAGGGATGGATGGCAAAGTGAGTAAATAAATGAAAATGTAATAAATTAATTGCTTTCAGGTGAATATGTGATGTTGGTTAAGGGAGCGGAGACATCAATATTGGATCGACTTGCATCAGGGCCAGGAGATGTTACTCTGGAGCATGTTAATGAGTATGCTGAGGTATAAATCAGATATTTGCAGAGTAATTTGCCAGTCGTGATATGGGCTGGTGTTATCCACCTCAGCCTTCGGCTGCACCGGGCAGATAACACAAACTGCGACCTTGGCAATTCTCGCTATCATGCTCAACCTCAATAATTATTCATAGTATTGTGACGTGTTACGGTTGCCCTTTTTTTTATCCTATCTTGAGCTTTTGAGTCATAACAATAGAGCAACGCTGACATGTTATAATTATTGAAGATGGCGGCACCCGGAAATTTTGAAAAAAACAAAAAGGCGATTGTGAAATTTTTTTCGGATAGAAACGCTCTCATTAAAAATAGTCTCAAACAAATTTTATTGTAAACGTTTTTTTCATGCAACTTAAAGTTATTCTATTGTTAGAGTAGGGGTTTCTTTAAAGAGACCAATGACAAAATTAGCAGCGGGTGGTAGCGTAGCTGAATGGTTCGAGCATCGAAGTGGCAATCCGCCGGAGTTCATAGTGAACGTCAGAAGAAATCACTTCCTCTGACGAAAAGGCTAACCAGTGAAAGAAACATGAGATACCAATGCTTCTTGTTGGTTAAAGTCAACTCGTTCCACACTTTTTAACTTTCGCAGCTCCAAAGTTTCTTTAGAAAGTGAGGACAGATTTACACGGTACCGGAAGACTTTTCTACCGGTTGAAAAATTTGCCCGGCCATTTTGTTTGCATGGAAACATGCAATATTTTCGCTCTGTTCACACGGAACTGACTCACCGGATTAAAGTTTAACCTTTGTCAGTAGTTTTCCCATCCGTCTGTACATGCGCAGAGCCCTACTTTACGAAATCCAAAATGGCCTCAAGAAAGAGAAAGGGTAACGATAGTGGCACAGTTACCAGGCATCCATGCAACCACGCCTTTGCTGTGCAAAACTTGAGACGATCAGGGTGTTCACAGTGCGCTGGTTAGATTTTTGACAATACTGGCTAGAAATTCATCCCCTATTTGGGCGTTCAAATTTTTGATCGAGGCGTCTAAATTTCCATACTGATAGGGTGGTTCCGTGTGAACGGAACCCCTAAATGCACGCATTTTCAAGCGGTTGAAAATTTGTCTGTTAACGTGTGAATTGGGCCTGTTTCTTAAGAACGAACGCGCGCTATAAAAGAGGTCGCTTCACGCTCTGCTTCTGTTCAAATTCATTCAAGCACAACTGATTATCCAAGATGGCGATCAACAAACAGCAACAAAGACACGGAATCCGTAGAAAGATATTTTTGTGGCAAGAAAATTGACTAGGGATCTCATGAAAAGAACGGCTGATAACATCTTATAACACGTTACGGACACGTTGCCGTTAGAGGCCTTTTTTATGACAAATTATCACAGAGCTTGGTATGCATTCACAGTTGATAGACAGACCATCTTCATGAGCCTAACGTACCACACCTTGTATAGTCCGTCTTTGTGTTTAACCTCAAGTTATGAGAATTTTGGAGCTTTTATTTACAGAAAGACACTTTACTTGGCAAAGCATATCCTTGACTTTGGGAACCTTTTGCTTAGACGAGTAGAATTCAGCTGTTCATTATCATCATGGTCATCATCATCATCAACATTGTCATCAGCATTATCATCATCGTCAGCAGCATCATACCATCAACGTCAGCATGGTCGTCATCATGTCATGACATCATCATCATCATCATCATCATCATCACATCGTCAATGCCATCATCATGTGGAAGATAAACCACACAGATTCTTGTCTTAGAATTGTACAAATTTAGGGAACCTTAACTGGCATGACACTTAATGGGGGAAGTAATGTGGCAGTTTTTGTGATCAACAGAAAGGACTCAGAACGTTAGTTATCGCTCGCAGAGTGCTTCGTGAAGAAGACTATCTTACAATTGACAGAAAGGTAGGTAGAGGCTCCTAGACCTTTATCATAGACCACTAATAACTTTCCAGCAATATAGACTGGGGTTATTATTAGACGACTCTTATGTTACCGAGGTATCTTATTACGTCACAGTAATGAGTGCATCTTTTCAAGCACATGTTGGTGTTTCATGTGGAGCCATAACATTACCGTTACGTGAAACGTTTGTGTAGATTCAGTCATCGTGGTCAGAGCGAGTTTGTCTGCAGTGTTGAACGTTTTCAACAAAGTGTACCATTTAGATAGATGAATCTACCCAACCTTTTCACGTAACGGCAATATTGTGGTTCCGCGTGAAACACCTCTATGTGCTTAAAAAGATGCACTCATTGCCGAGACGTAATAAGTTACCTTGGCAAGATAAGAGCCATCTAAAAATACCCCCATTTTTTATTGCTGGAAAGTTATTACACGTAGCGGTCTAAGATGAAACTTTTTGCAAAATTAAATATATATATTTGGAGCGAATTCCTCGCCACCTTCGTACTTGAAAAACTGAGTTTAAGGTAGCTGGGGAGAGTTTCATCTTACCGTAATACTTACTTTCCAGCATTAAAAGATAGTGGCCCCTGAGATATCGAAGCGTTTTAAGACAGAATATAGCGTGCTTTAGATGGTTATTTTGTTGGCACGGGTAACTTATTGCATCACAGTATTAAAATGAGTTCTTCTTGTTACTTAAGCAATTATTGATCTTTTGCAAGGCACATGTACCATAACATCGCTGTTCGGTGAAACAGTGGTGTAGAGTTAATCACTCTTATAACACATCAGAATTGTGGAAACTGGTTTGAACCACCTTAAAAGGGAGGGATATGGAAAGCTGACATTCCTCTATAGGCACTGTTGGGGGTGGGGTAGGGGTTTTGACATCAGTGGCTTGAATGTCTCAGATGTTGTAAAAGAAAAACGAAAATTAAATATCTCGTTTGATGTTAAGGACGGTGCCTACTATTGTTATTGCGCATACTTCCTGCGCATCTCAAGATACTTGGATTTCCTATGGGTGTTGCTTGTTAAGAAGGGATATTTTTGCGCGGTTTAAAACTATGCGGAGAAAGCAGAACGTAGCAAGGGCTCTTGGAATCCAGAAATAAAATGGGGGGAAACCGTGCATTTTTCAGAGATAAGTAGCCCCTTTTAAAAGTAATGTTGATTAATTATGTTTGAAAAATGCGTGGTTACCCCCAATTTTTTTTCAGTAACACTTGTTAAGATTTGCTTTTCCCGCATATTCAGTAAACCGCACAAAAATACCTTTGAATTACCGGTAGAAGGCACCGTTCTTAAAATGACTTTTTTTAACTACTTTACTAGAACTTAATTGGCTCAAAGCGCTGGAGGAAAGCAATGATCAACTCCCGGTCTCAGAAGCTTTAAATGCATCTTTCTAGATGGTGGCAGTATCAATCACTTTATGGATTGTTTAAAACGCCAGCCATTTACCTTGTGGCAAGCACACAACCAGTGAAAGTAATAGCATCGAGCATGGACTGGAAGGAGATCTTTTAGCTCCTTCCATTGGCCTGTCAAGTCGAACACATTAATTTTCTGGATGAAAATCAACTTGTCAGGAACTGAGAATCGATGTATTGGTGTTTACTCTTGATAAGGTGTTTCATGCCTTTAAGTTTAGTAATCACAAGTTTATTTCAATGAACCCAATCAGGAGCCCTTGACTGCGCACACAGAACGCCTGTTAATTTTTGTCGTGGCATTTTCACGAATCTTGACATTTGTTACATGCAGTTCTAAGGAAGTCAGACTCGCACAGTAGATCATGTCTTAAATTACTCATTACTTTCCTTGATTAAAAGAGTTGAGAAAATCCACGTTGGTTGAAGATCAAAGCTTGTTTGTAGCTTCATTTTGTTGGGATTAGGATCCGTGTGAACCGGTCCAAAAGTTGGATCAGTTTGTAAAAACGCCATCACAGGAGTTGCATATTCCTGGTTGTGGGATTTTGAGTTTCGAATTTGAGATTCTAATTTGCTGAAATCTCTCATCACAGCTGACTGCGGCAAAGCAAGCTATTCTTGACAGAGAAGAACAGGTATTTGCAATTTGAGGTTACAGGCATGAAACAGGGCTTTAGCGGTCGCGTTCACACTATAAAATCGCTTTAGTACTTGCAGGGGCAGCTTAGTTGGTTGTGGTGGATATTATAGAGGTACAGATGTCTTTTTTAATACTAATGTGACTAGAAATACCAATAGCCACTTTTGCACATTTTGGTACTGGCAGCATGCTAGACTTATGCTCTCTAAACCTAGTTTAATAGTCCGGCTTACAAGCCTTCCATATCTTATTTTATGATGTAATGTCTAAAGTTTCTAATAACGAACTTAAGTCTCTAAACTCTCTACCAACGACGACGACTATGCCTACTTCTGTCCAGAAATGCAAGAAATTAGATACACACCAAGTTTTGATATCCAATACGAAGTATTGCCACCTATTGCCAACATACAGCCATGAATCTTTCCTGTTTTATCTTTACTTTAAAACCGTTTGTACCCATCCAGTTACAGGATATTGTCCCGTATTGTACAATCTGAACAAGCCAGGTGGAATAATCGCAGAACGCAAAAGAAACGTTTTTGTTACCTTGGTCGTTGTGATATCCAAACTCCCTATCCTCCAGTCACCTCCCACGTAATCAGTAAGAATCTGTAAGGAAGCATTATTCACTGAGATACATACTAGTTGTTTTGTTTTCCGTGGACGTTAGCTCGCAATGGTCTATGAAGAAGTGGAAAGAGACTTACACGTCCTTGGGGCTACAGCCGTAGAAGACAGGTACTAAAATTAATTTTACTTTGAAGTGAATGGCAACCAGGTATCTTAGAAGCAGAACTGTGGAGTATTTAACGTAGAGGTCTTTAAATGACTGAGTAGAAGTTGGACAACGAAAGTGAGAAGTACTTCTCGAACTTATGAAGACAATTTCGGCAATTGTCTCTTATAAACATCCGAAAAACTCGGGTGATTTCAATGGTATTGGAACGGATGACCTCTGCAATGCTGGTGCAATGCTCTTCCAAATAAGCGATAAAGCCACACAGTTGGGAGCAGGTCAATTTGTTGGATTCATGTTTTCCTGTGAAAGGACTCGATTAATCATAATAAGTTTTTATATTTGAAGTGTGGGTTATATAGATGAAATGGGGAAGTTATCCTCGCATCCAGTCATCTGGACAATTTAAGCAATAGAGGTTCTGCACGGCAGCCATGTTGCATGGCAGGAACAATAGATTCTTTTTCCTATGGGAACAAATATTCTTTCTAATGCAAAACATTTTCATTGTTCCCTCCATGTAACATGGCTGCCGTGCAAAACCTCTACTGTCCCTTCTGCATACCTGAAAAATTCATTAGTCCATCGATTACTTTCACGGGAACACAGAAGCCCAATAAATGCACCTGCTCCTAACTAAGTGGCTTCATAGCTCACTTGGTAGAGCATTGCACCCGCATTGCAGTGGTCATGAGTTAGAATCCCGTTGTAGCCATACATTGCTGCCTTTGCGACTACTTCCACAAATGGTTTGCTTGTGGAAGGACCGTAAACCTCAGACCTTCGTGGGCATCCTGCGCACACTATTGACAGAATAAATTATGGCACAGTAATGATCCTCAATGCAAAAGTGTAGAATCCGTTTAAAAGTTCGTGAATTCTTTGCTCGAAATGGGTGTAAACCTCGTTGGACTTTTTCCTGTTTTTTGTAAGATTACAAGATGGTGTCCCTGAAACCATTGAAGCTCTACGAGAGGCCGGTATCAAGGTATTTGACGTAATTTTGATTTAGGAAGTCACGTCAGGCCTGAATAATCGATGAACTTATCAAACGTTAAAGCCGTTTCGTGTAGCCTCCTCGGAGTGCAGGAAACACTGCGAGGATTCCATTGCTATTTTTTTGCATCCGATTGGTTGTCACGGTGGCTTTAATTATACCGGGTGGTTTAGCTAATCATCGAGCCACTTTTCGCTGGCTTAAAGGCATCTAAAAGCATCTCAACCTTTTTTATAGCAGTCTTTACTTCTATTTAGTTTGTTTTTGCCTAATTTTTTTCAATCCTTTGTTTTCTTCAATTCGCTGATCTAGGTACCAGCAAGTGCAACTGACATAACCCACAACGTACAGGTCACACTGAAAGTAGTTCACAACACACTGTCGATTTACAAGGGGTAGCTTGTCTTCCCTCACTTTGATTGAGCACAATCTCGACCTCACAAAGTCGGATTTGATAGAACTTATTAGAATCGCTGAAAACGATGCCTGCCTTTTCTTCAATATACGATAGTCGGTAATCTTCGCTTTTGATGTTGATTTGCTCTAGGTGTGGGTTCTTACTGGAGACAAGGAAGAAACAGCTGTTAATATCAGTCATTCGTGTGGACACTTTAAGGTACCCTTACAGATACAGATTATTGAATGAATCTGATTATGATAGTGTAGAATACCGCTGCTCGAGTAACTTGTCATCCGATGTGACTTAAGGCTGCACTGTTTTTAGAATGAAAATGGATTTTAGTTATTGGAGCATGTAATGAGCTTGCCTTATTAGCTAAGTCAGCTTGGATGATAACTAGAAGCGAATGGGTCCGCAGTCGGCACGTAAAATCTTCCTGAGCTTCTTCTTAATGTTTTTTATGCTAAGGTTGAAACTGAGTGTACTCCGAACACTCCGAACATGAACGCTGAAATGAAAGAAAAGGTTTCTTTTGTGCTTCGTTAACGAAGCACAAGCTGTTACAAGCTAATTGTCACAATGATTAACGTAACGTTTTTTTTCATCTCCAGACTGGAATGGAGGTGATGTTTGTCACTAAGAAACCTACAGAAAGTCAATGCCATGAAGAGCTGGTCAAATGCCGTGACATGTGAGTTTTTGTTCAAGATCGCTCAATCCATAGGTATTTTAAATTTAATTATTCTTGAAGAGGGTATTTTGTATCCTTTTCTAGTATTTGTTTTTAAAGTAATGGATGTATCACAGTATAAGGATGTTTACTGTTGTAGCTTGTTGCTAATAGTTTTATTAAAAACATTTATGGAATACATATGTTATGATGCAATATCAAATTTGGCGGGATATCAGTAGACGTTTGTGCTGGATAGGCAAACAGCCCATTCAACATGCAGGACTTGACATTCGTTCGGCAAGCATGCGCAGTACACCATCGTCTGAGATCGAGGCCATGTGTGCCATCCATCCAGCCATCCAGTCCAAGATGGCGTCCAAACGCTGAAATCATATCGTATGACAATCGATACCCCCAGGGGCATACCGTGGGACCGACATGATTAGGGTGCGTCCCTCTATGTCGGGCGCAAGTATTATTTTTGAATTGAAAGCAAGTCTCGGTGGTTAGCGACGTCAACTTGTGACGGCAAAAACTCATCTTCAAAATCTTCAAAAAGCAGCCATAATTTGTCGTCGCTGAAAATACTAGTTTATCTAGTATAGTTCCCATTTTGAGCAACTAAAAGGCATTATTTACTGAATGGTCAATTCTCACTCATGCCGGACATGTATAATCCAAGATCCTTATTACCTCTCTGGGTTTCTGTGTTTGTCCTACACCCCGTGGCTTATGTTTGTTCGGTTGTTCATTGGTGTCATTATTTGCTCGTTTATTTTATTTTATTTTTTTTCATCTTTATTTCAACAGACTACATCGAAGATCCCCTGGGACAAACAAGCTTTATGGCCTGGTCATAGATGGGGCCAGTTTAACGCATGTCCTAAAGCGATATAAAGGTAATGAGAATACAAAATTGTATTAGTCTTCGAGCTTTGAGTGATTAGTCGGAGCATGGGAAATCCTACCATAGCTCATGGGTCTCCCAGTGCGCATGCGTGATCTCAAAAGGTGCTGTGTTTGTCACGGCAGTGCAATTGATTTTGTGTTGTTTCTGGATTCTCTCTCTTTTCTCTTACTGGTAAACGCAAAACGTAGGTGTTGAATTAGATTAGATTAGTAGTCGACAAGGGGTCATTGTATCAATCTGTTTTCTCTGTGTTGTGTTTCAGATCTCTTTGTTGACATATGCCGTCAGTGTGTTGCAGTATTATGCTGTAGAATGTCTCCATTGCAAAAAGCGCAGGTAATTTGTACGAACATGGCGAAAATTTGTTGTTATAGTAGTAATTTCTGTGTCATTTTTTGCCTCTGCACCATTCAAAACCAATTCTATTCCCTCTTTTTTCTGCGGATATTCAGCTTAAAATACTATTTTGTGGCAGCAAGATTCTTTCCAGTGGAATTTTTGTTGCATTATGGCTCATCATCATCACCTCCGGATCTTTAGAGAGCTGAATCGAGGAGACAGTGACGTCATATTCTTACCAGTGTGTGCATGCAGCACAGGATTTATATAATTAAGAAAAAAATTTAACACGCGGAGAAAGCTTGCAAGGCTGATTATAGGAAGTAAAAATTGAAATAAAGGCAATAGATTGATACTTAAAATAGCTCTATTTGCAAGGCTAACAGTATTTCAGAAACTTGTCAATGAATGTTTATCCAAAAAAAAAACTCGACACTGAGGTCATCTTCTGGGTAAAAAAGACCGTCAGCTAATGGCAAATGTTTTGGATTATAAGCACTTTTAGCGAGTTAAACGACTTGTAGAATTGGAGATTAAACTAAGTTTAAGAAGTTCTTTTACCTTTTGAAGTCTATAGGCCTTCTTCGGTATATTAAAATTCTGCTTGAAAGAGAGGTTTAGAGGACAAAGACAACAAAAAAGTGGGTGATGTGTAAATGTTTTTCATATTCATTCCAACGTGTTTCTATCGTTTTTGTCCTCACTGCCTCACTATCAAGCTGAATACTGATATTTCGAAAATGGCTTATTTGTGAATTGCATGGTGCTTCGCATTTCATTGAAAAGAAAATGTAAACTATGACGTCAGCAAAGCTTCCCTTCTACGCTACACGCGTCACCAGTTTAATTTATGCAGATTCTTGTATTTTCACTCCAAGACATTAGCTTTCGTGGCTACTCTTAAATTCGAGGTTAAATAAAGTTTATATGTGTATGTATGTTACACCAGCACGATGCGTCCTGAATTTCTATCTCAGCCGTAGTTTTTTGTTTTTTTTCCCTTTGCCTCTCCTCTACCCATTAAAGATTGTCCAGTTAGTGAAATGTTCCCACGAGAAGCCAGTGACTTTAGCCATCGGCGATGGTGCGAATGATTGTGGCATGATTCAAGAGGCTCATGTTGGTATCGGTGTAATGGGCAAAGAAGGAAGGCAAGCTGTGAGAACAAGTGATTATGCCATTGCAAGGTTTAAGTTCCTTTGGAGAGTGTTGCTGGTGCATGGACATTGGTATTACGTTAGGGCAGCTATCATAGTCCAGTACTTCTTTTACAAGGTAATGCGTAGTGTTAGTTATTTTTGGGTGACAAATTTTAGGAATAGCTAGTGGTAAAGATCAGAGACGATGGGAAAGGTGAGTACAGAACAACAATGCAGAAATCGAATTTTGACAAGAAACAAGACAAGAGGCCGACCGCAGTCGATGGCTATCCGAAGGTTCCTTTTTCTGTGGCTTTTATTGTTCTTATGGGAGGGGTGGGTGCCATTCCAATCCCCTTCCATGCACAACTTGTCCTCAGTAGTACTGGTTCTCATTTTACCTACATCAAATGGCTGGAAAGCTGAATGGACTTTAGAGCGCATGTGCTCTCACCACTGTGCTACCCCTGCTCCCCACGGGAAAGACAATAAAGTCAAAGGGAAAGAGGTCACTCATACTAGGGGTGTTAGTCGATTGCTGCTTGTTGTCATACTCCCCTTCAGTAAGTAAGCGGTTACTTTTTACACTTCAATGCCGCTGTGTTAGGGCCATACTCTTGCTAAAACTCAGATTTCTGTGTTCTTTTGCTTAGGACACCCTTGCTTGTCTTCACCTTTAGAAATTTCCTTTTATTTACACCATTTGCATTCGAGAAGAACACATTCTAATCGTATTCGTCACGCGGGATTTCCCTCGGGTGTCAATCGTCAGGCCGTGTGATTTCAGCGTTTGGATGCCATTTTGTTCTAGCACAATTAATTTCGATCTAATGCAATAGTGTTATGGCTTCCCCATGGGAAGTCAAATCTTGTTGGAAAGGGTTGATATTTGGAGGGGAGACCGTTCGGCAATACCCCGTGCTGTACACGCTGGGAAGTCACGCCGTTTGTTTATCCAGCAAGAAAAACTACTGATATCCCACAAAACGGATTTTAGCAACAACATGGTAACGGCCAAAATACTTACTGAACAAATACAAGAAAAGGGTGCAAAACGATTCAAATATACAACTACTTTCAAATGCCTCGTCGGTGACAAAACAGGAATCAAACGCACCTCAAGAATCCTTGATTACTGCTAGTTTCAACAACAAACTGTTGATGATTGTTCTTTACTCCTTGTCTGTTTCAGAATGTGAGTTTTATCACACCTCAGTTTTTCTACGCCTTTTTCAACTTCTTTTCTGGACAGGTAAGGGGGAAATTTTCTGAACAAGCGAGAAATTGTCTAACGTGTGAGCTAATTCTGGGTTCACAAGGTCATGAAATGTCACGGAATTTGAAAATGCACTTTCCAGGCCAGGAAAAGTCATGGAATCAAATAAAATGACCAAGTCCTGAATTTGTTTTATCTTTCCCAGTCTGTCTTTTTGCTGAATAAAGATCGTAAATCATTCCTTCTTGTAACTAAACGAAAGTGTGTTGAAAAAACGCGTTACACACGCACTTTGCACGTAAGGTTATGGAAAGTCATTAAATTGCATTTCTTATTTTCATTGTGAACCCTGTAATAAAGGGTCACCATCACGGAATGCGAAGCAGTTTGTAATGTCATCTCCCGAATAGATCCCATTCTCTTACGAGTCCTTGGAGAACTGATCACCAGTTTTGTTTTTGGTGACACGAGACAAAGCAAGCGGTGGTAAAGGGGAAGAAATGTCCCGCCCAATCTTTTGAGCGGCCAAAACCTGGAAAATCTTTCATGCTGCTTGCACGGGAATGCTTGCCACGCAAGATAGTTCCGTCTTTGTAGCTTTTAATTTTCACTTGTTTTATTGCAGCCTTTGTACCATGGGTTCTTCCTAACAGCGTACAACATTTTCTTCACGTCTCTCCCCATTTTTGTGTACGGTATTTTTGAGCAGAACATCGGAAGTGATGCTTTGCAAAATGAACCTCGTCTTTACAGGTATAGAGTGTGTGATGTTCTCAATTCGAACTCTTGTTTTTATCCTTGCTTCTCACGTGATGACACAGTGATCATGTAACCATGTTGAAAATTTGCGAAACTGTTTCCCGGAGAATTGAACTCTATTCGCATGAAAACAATTCCTTTTGTTTCGAAGTAAAAAAATTACGGCCGATCATTGGATTAATAGCTATGAGTGTGTTTTCGTGTGATACAAGAGACAAGACCGCAATGAGCTATAAGACGAGTCCAGCTGGTGGTGGAAGGGGGTTTTAACAAGACCTTTTCGTGTCCGAATCCATGACACCAACTACTGGGCACTTTAGTAAAGTACTTTTCATTCCGACCTCTTCATTGGAAAGAAGACATTATTTCGTCGATAGTTACTTGGGGATAATCAGAAGAAATCCGAGTTCCCGTTGCAGATGTAGAACGTACGAGCTTCCGATTTTTGGCCCGTATGCTCTACCACTAGGCCACGGGAGACTTGTGGGAATCTAGGCAATGAAAGTAATATCCAAGTCAACATTGTAAAGGCCAGTTTTAATTTTCATACATTCATGGATACTTAATTGACCACTTCCCATAAGGGCTTTTCAGGGCCAGTGAAACACAATCACGACAGAAAAGCACATTCAAAAACAACTGGTAAGAATCCCAACTGGCCGGAGGCAAACCAGTGGGCTATTTACAAGTGTGGCTGAGAAGTTGAACCAGGGATTACCAGGAACAACGAGTGGTCGGAGTGTGTCTTGAACATGGGATACCCAGATCTCAAGGCAAGCGCCCTAACCACTGGGCCGCTCTGTCTCCTAACTTTCTTGTCCACATATTTTAAAAAAAAAACCTTTTTATTTATCATGACGTGAACCTTACGTTACGGCTCTTGGCACTAAAATTGTGCAAGAGTGACCATCTGTCAGTTGTATTGAAGGAGATGGTCCTTCAGTGTTATCTTCAGAAAATGAATTTTCGACAACGGCTCGAGTGGAAAGAATTGAGAAGAAATTTTCTCAGAAATCACTTGAGCTCCATTATTTGATGAGAAGGCTAGTAAATGGCTCTAATGATCCCTAATCTTTTAAAGTGCCAGTGACAAATTTTACGTTCTTGTCACAGAGACTTAAGCAAGAATTATCGATTGTCCTGGACTGAGTTCTTCTTTTGGATCGCTTCTGGTAAGAAACGTTGGGTTTTGTCATACCCCTCCCCAGATAAGTTATAAAAAAGTGTTTTGTTTTTTACTGCAGTAAATTACAGGTGTGCAGACCAAGTTTCGTAGATGGACTGTAACGACCATGGAATAGGTAGTTTGCAATCAATATCTAGAGACACAGATAACAATGCTACAATGTACAATTGCTGGTGGATGAACAAAAGGAGCTGCTGATGAGAGATCTTTTGTTTTCATCCACCAACATGTTGGGGATGACGGAACGTGAAAACTAAACTACCTATTGGGTTTCTTTTAAGATGAATATTTTGCCTGAATTACTCTGAGACTCTATTTCTTGCTTGTCCCAGTCCATCTATTAGAATACGAAACATGCCCTGTTTTCGTTAAAGAATGAGTCTGGCATTGATATTATGCACTTTTCACATGGATATAACCATCACTACGCTTTACAACAAAAGGAGCAAAAGGAGTTCTGGGTATATAGAGTGCAATGGAGGGTATAGAATGCATATCGAAAGTTGCTGTGGAAACGCAGCAATGGAGTTATTTTGTTGAGTAAATAAGTTGGTGTGAACTAGCTTTTAACAGTTCTCAAAATTGCACGCGCTACATGATCACTTGCGCCCATGAATCATGAAATGCACTCAGGTTCATTCGATTTCCTATACGAATCACCAGTGTGTCACGACAGTCTGCAGGAGCTCATTGGGTGTGTTTTTGATATTCTGTTTTTTCTTTTTTTCAGGTTATTGGCATGCTTTAGTCCTGTTTTTTGGGTCATATTTCTTTTTTCAAAGTGGTTCATTGGGGCCGGCCATGTTGGTAAGCGAAGTTTGCGTTTGTTTTTTAACTCTTTGGTGCGCAAACTTGATCGTTATTGGCATTCTTTAGTCCTGTTTTTTTGGGTCATATTTGTTTTTTCAAAGTGGTTCATTGGGGCCGGCCATGTTGGTAAGCGAAGTTTGCGTTTGTTTTTGAACTCTTTGGTGCGCAAACTTGATCGTTATTGGCATTCTTTAGTCCTGTTTTTTGGGTCATATTTCTTTTTTCAAAGTGGTTCATTGGGGCCGGCCATGTTGGTAAGCGAAGTTTGCGTTTGTTTTTCAACTCTTTGGTGCGCAAACTTGATCGTTATTGGCATTCTTTAGTCCTGTTTTTTGGGTCATATTTCTTTTTTCAAAGTGGTTCATTGGGGCCGGCCATGTTGGTAAGCGAAGTCTGCGTTTGTTTTTTAACTCTTTGGTGCGCAAACTTGATCGTTATTGGCATTCTTTAGTCCTGTTTTTTTGGGTCATATTTCTTTTTTCAAAGTGGTTCATTGGGGCCGGCCATGTTGGTAAGCGAAGTTTGCGTTTGTTTTTCACCTCTCTGGTGCGCAAACTTGATTTAATCCTGTAGAAGTAAAAATTGCTCTCGTCAAGTATGATAATTACGTCTTTTTTTGCAGCAATATGGAAACTGGTCGTTCGGAACTTTTGTGTTTACAGTATGCATTCTAATTAGTAATCTCAAGGTAAGAAATTTGTTGATGCAGGAACCTGCAAGTTCTTCTTGAGAAAATTTAAGTTCCCTACATTCTAAAGTAGATGATCTCAACAGAGAGATATGTCTTCTTAAGGCAGCAGATATCAGCGTCAGGAAAGATCTGCCTGGTTTTACGATATTCCAGAGACAACAGACCTTTCCAGGATAACTTAACGTGCCATCTCGAAAAGGGGTCGAACAATCATTGAAAGAAAGTGTTTTGTGAACGCATTCGATCAGCTGTTCAAATAGATTTAGACCTTGCGCCATCGTCGCGTCGACGTTAACAGTATTGCAGCACAACGTCAGAATCGACTGTCATTGCCAAGAAATTAATTTCCATAACCTTGTCACGTCAAAGTTGCCCAGAATGCACGTAATAGACCAATTTCGATATATTAAAATTCAGTCCTAAATGAAGGCACCATCTCGAGGCTCTGGGGAATAAATGAGGTTATTCCCCAGAGCCTCGTATTGATGCCTTTTGTTTAGGACTGAATTTTAATATATCGAAATTGGTCTATTAGATATGCGTCGACTTCAGTAAGCGTTACGAAGTGTCCCCTGAAACTTCCCCCATTGTCAACATCACTTGTTTATAGGAATTCAGACACTTGACGTCACAAAGTACCCCCTAAACTCTGTGCCTTTATGTAAAGATCGACAACTGAATTTAGCCCAACCTGAAAATAACACTGACATAATTGTTGGAAGTAGGTAGCAAATTCTCAGACTTGAAGGGACACTTCGAATAAAAATCCGATAAAATATCCCGCCAGCTGCACAAGCTAGGGATTTTTAAATAAGAACGACAAATAACGTATTACAACATATTACAGAGAAATTGCCCTTATGGGGTTGTTGTCGTGGAAAAATTATCATAGGGCTTTGTATGCATCCACGGTTGATTGATAAATCATCCGCATGGATCTAAGTGTCTCCCTAATCCCAGACTGTTGCCTCTAGTTTTATAAAGTTGGACACTTAGCGTTGCTCTTTCATGGAGCCTTACTCTTTTCCTGTTCTCTATTTCCAGTTGGCCTTGGTAACCCATTACTGGACATGGATGACTCATGTGGCCACGTGGGGTTCAATTCTTCTGTTCTTTGTATCGACCATCGCATTCAACGCAGAAACTTGGTAATTACAGTCTTTTGTGATTAGACTATTTTGCGGTTCTGTTCTCAGTTACCAGGCCTTTGAATAAAAGCGAGGCTGGAGTTGACCTTGCATTGCTACAAACCTCACTGCTTTGCTTATGTAAATAGAAACTCGTTAGCACTGCAATACTCCATGATTTACGTAAGAGAAGCAATAAAGGTTGTATCAAAGAAAGGTCAACTCCAGCCTCGCTTTTATTCAAAGGCCTGGTAACAGAGCACGGAACTGTAAAATGGTGTGTTTTCTCTCTTTGTGAAAGTGCTAACTTTGACACGTCAACTTTCGATTTTACTTTTTAACGCCGGTTTCAGTCTTAAACAGTCTTTGGCTGATGAGTGCAATTTTATTTCTTAGTTAAAGGAGCAGTGTCACGCTATTTTAGTCAAACTTCAAAACACTAAAAGACGTCTTTGCATCGATGAAGACCCCAAAATAATGCTGTAGTTTTGCTACCAATAAGCACTGAAGTGCACTGAAGCTATTTTTTGTTGTTTGCGGCCAAGGATGGAGAGGATGGAAATGGATTGAAACTTGAAAAACTGGCCAGTTTGGAGACGATGTCTGCAGAAAGTCGCTGTTTGTTTATGGCTGTTTGTGCCCTAAATACATTTCACATCTTCTCAGTGGGTTGTCAGGAATGTTGTACTTGTGAGCTAAAGTACTAAATTAAATTTTTACCCAGTTTTCATCTAAAATCAGCAAATTTGGCATGATAGTGCCCCTTTAAGTTTTGATAGCATCGAGATAAGCAAAATACCACTTTAAGAGCAAATCTGTTTATTACCCAAATAAATCGCCACCGGTTGGCTCAATTGGGTAAGCATCGGACTGCTGTGTGAAAGGAAGTGGGTGGCCGGACCAGCACTCAGGGTTTTAAACACCATGCGAGCAGAGCCTCTCTAAATCTCACTAGCAGGTGAGCAAGAGATGCTCTGCAGAGATCGTGTGAAGTCTCTTAGGTCGCCGAAGCCCAAGTGTCTGAGCTAGTCACTCCGGTCAAACCTGTTTCGCATCATATTTTTGACAAGGCGAAGGTCAAAATCGAGCAATATTGTGTCTAGGAGTGCGATCGAGACTTGGTCTGGGTTTGAAACTGTCTCCAAGCAACGGCTTGCACATACTCAATAAAGACTTAACGCGATATCTGCAGACTCCTTTCTTTCTCGTCGAGTTAAGAAAGGCTCTTCTGGCAGGGTAGAATTTCAAATGACTGAGGAGGAAGTGCTGTCTTCTGTAACTGGTTAGATTTGCTAGTGTAAGGACGATAGGCCACGTCTCACAACACTTGTTGATTAATGGACCTTATTGGAGTTGAGCCTGCAGGCACATTTGCTTTTGTTTAAAACTACATGCAAAAGAGGCTGAAGGGTCAATTCAATACAAAATGACCCCTTAGCCTCGTTTGTGTCGCAAAACCGCTGATAACTCCGATAAGGGCTATTCTGTGGTACGTTAAAGAACCCACACAGTGTTCACTTAGAGGAGTGCATGGAGTTCCCGGTGTTGTGGTTATAGGCCTCATTTCATTAATTTATTGGTTGGGTGAGGTTGCTAGTTGATTAATAGCGGCTGTCAGCGGCGCTTGTACACGCTGATGTCCGATGTCAACGATAGATTGATTGCTTGTAAAGGGCATTTTTATATGTTTTATCGAAAATGCGCTATAGTCAATTGATTACCATTTAGGTAATGTTATTCTAATTTCTAAGACTTCCTTTTCTTCTGTTTCCAGGGAAGGGATACAGCTTGCTTTCGGTGACGCGATATCACTGGATATGTACAGAGTATTCTATCAACTTTTGTCTCAAGGTGTCGTCTGGTTAGCAATTCTTCTTCTTGTTTTCATGTCGCTGTTGCCAGACATTGTCTTCATGTTGATTGGACGCCATTTCTACCCATCCGAGACGCAAAAAGTGCAGGTAACAATAACCCTTATCGGAGTTATCAGCGGTTTTGCCACATAAACGAGGCTAAGGGGTCATTTTGTATCGAATTGACTCTTAAGCCTCTTTTGCATGTAGTTTTAAACAAAAGAAATGTGCCTGCGGGCTCAACTTCAATAAGGTCCATTGGCGCTGTGGAGATATGAGCAGTATGTTGTTGCATCTTAGCGTGAGATAACATCCGTTTTGCATCCTGTGGGGTTCTTTTTTCGTGCTTGGCTAAAAGTGAAATAATTAAAAACAAGGGCTTTGAAGGGTTGCCTTTTAAAGAGTGCTTTACTAGGTCGCCATCGGATGTTTTCCCGCGGTTCCCCCCCCCCCCCCCCCCCCCCGCGTTTGGGAGACGCGCGCCGTTGGTTAACATTCCGTCGCCTTTCGTAGAGGTCGAGTATTTTACCCGCGCTTGGAAATACTCACGTGTTTTCAGTCGCTTGGAGAAGTCGCTTTCCGCGTTTTGGGAAAATTGCTTGTTTCCAACTCAAGCAGATGTTTCTCCGCATTTTTATTGTTTTCATTTTGCTTGTGTCTGGCCGTCGTAAGTTGTTTCAACGCTCTCATCCCGAGTTTGTCATCTGTTTTGTTTTTCCTACCGTTAACCCCTGATTCCAAGGTTTTCCAGCATTTCCTTGGTTAACAAATGAAATAAAACGTCTTCTTATAATCTGTAAAAGGAGATTGACATTCTTGAATGGTACAAGTACGGTCCCCCTCCCTCGGGCTGCAATGGCTCATTTAACTTGATCTGACCAATCACAAGGGTTCTTTCCTCCTTCCAAATAAATGTTGTTCTTCCATAATATTTTTCAGCTTCATGGTATAAATCTAACTTGCCGACAAACCAATTTCATTTGTCCAGTAGTAGAAAATAATGGACGAATGATGTCGCATCACGGTATCCCAGCTGTGAGCTGTTGAAACAGTTAAGAACACAGCAAAACACCTCATTACTTAGCTCTGAGAGTCATTTAGAAGAGTATTAAACAATCATTGAGGTCGGCATTCGTATTCGTAACTTACCTTGTCAATGACGTATTATTTGTAACTCAACGGTATTTCCTATGACGACTGTCTTTATTTGCGTGACTATGCGTGACAACTGTTTTCTATGCTTGCGTGTCTTTGCGTGCTCCTTTTTGACTTGCACGACCATGCGAAAACGTAAGCCTTCTGTACATCATCTTTTTCCTTCAGTTCCTTGTATTTCTTGAATTCTCATAGACATTGGTGCTTGTAGTTGAGTAAATTAAATAAACGTTTAACTTACGAAATTCGTAGCACATCTTTTAATTTTAATGCTAAAAGATGTACTTTCAATAGACAAACATTGAACAAGTTAGTAATATTGGCCACAGATTGCCAAGATGGAGAGCAATTTAAAGTTCGGTGTAAGGGGTTACACTGTGACGCGTACACAGAACATCGTAAAAAAATCTGTTGGTATTTACACTCTGTTTTAGAACAACATCCAGGCTGAGATAAAGCAAAAGTTTAAGAACATACTGAGAACATATCAAGGTCGAGAGTCAGTCATGAACTTCCTCATTTTTTTCTCATTTGTTTTTTGTTTGCTTGTTTTTGCCAGTAGTATAAATAAAGGTAAAAGAAATCTGAAACTGTAGTCTAACAGGTCAGTTATAACTCAAATACTTAAGGACGCTTTTTAACATGTGGCATGTGGTTTTCGTATTGCTTGTTACACTGAACAACTCACTCTTTATTTTATATGAACGTTGAGACTGAGATTAACCAGAATTTTAAAAACGTATTTAGAACATTCCTCAGGCTGAGAGTCGATAAAGAACGTTTCTTATTTTGCTCATTTTTATTTTAAATAAAAGCATAAAATAAAGGCAAATTAATGTAAATTAACCCAGATACTTGAGGGTTTATTTTGTATAACATAACAATGGTTTTCTTATTCCATGATACACATCTCCGCAGTAAGTGATAATGAGAAGTTCTTATTTATAATCGTTCCAAAATAACTTCAACACCATCAAGGTCATCGGGTGAAACAACGTCTGATGTAAATTAAACAACATCTTAAGAACGTTTTCAGTCTCACATCGCAAAAATATATAAGAACGTTCAGCCTCAGCTCCAAAATTAGACGTTCTTATAAAGAAAACAGAGTGTATACCGTACAACGTTAAGAGTAATTTAAGAACGTTTTCAGGCTCAAATCGCAAAAAAAAGAAAAACCATAATCCTCAGACCTTCTTATAAAAAAAAGGTGTACCCTCGTTAATAGGCCATTGAATGATATCTTCGGTTTAATTCGTCTTCTTACATGAGCAATCACCTCATCACTTTCGTATCTTCGTGGAAAATTAGCGTCTCGTTCATCTAGCTCATTGTGGAGAGCTTCAATTTTGGAATTCTTCAACTTCACCTTTAACAGGTAGAGCTCATCATTTTGAAATATATTTGCACCCCATATATAACTTAATTATTCATATTGCACTCGATCTATGATTCTGTTTTCCTTTTGCAGGCTTTGATTTGTTTTCACATTTGAATCTGAGGAAAAATCCTGTCGTTTCAAAGGCTATTAATAATATACATGAAAAAAAAAAACTCAGTTCCGATTGGCTAAAAAAAGTTTTTCTCGCGTAAACTGGTGCAAATTTGTAACACGAATGCAAGTTACAAGTGAACACTTTACACATTTTCAAGTGTACAGTTGAATGACTTTCGAACTATAGTCTTGTAAAAGTTTGAATTTGACAAACGTTGTAATCTGTTTCAACCAACTCAGTTGAATGAACTTCATAGGGCCTCTTTACACGAGCCCGGGTGCTTTTTACCCCGGGTTGAATCACCGTGGCGGGTAACCCTTTTGCAGTCAAATGTTTATAAGCGTTTACATGAAAACAGTAGTCTAACTGAGTCAGCCCCCCTTGCCGGGTAACCCTTCTCAAGACTCGGGTTGACCCGGCTAGAAGGGTTGAAATTTCTTCAATTTCTTGATGTAAACACTGTCGTATCTGACCCGGGATTGTTTGAACATCACTTTTTTGCGATTCAGCGTTCTCGCCCATGCTCAGCCTCTACCAAAATGACGGAGGCAAATGGGCATGAAGTGGAAAAAAGAACAAGTTGACAATGGAATCACTCAATGACTGGACAACTTACTGCGAAATTAAAAGAATTTAACAACGAGATGGGCTATCAAAATATAGACTTTAACAAGGACGTCGTTACTATGTACTCGAAGTTACGAGAGCGAATGGCTGAACTGTTTCCTTACAGTTTTGGTCCTGTTCAATTTGTCAGCCTCAAATTGATGATTCTGATGATTGGATGGTCCGGCCGCCATTTTCCTCACTGACAAGTATTCACCAGCCCTTTCAACCCAGCGAAAAGGGAACTGACCCAGCCCGGGCTCGTGTAAACGTAAATTCGACGCTGAACTGACCCGGGTCGGTGTCCAACCCGGGCTCGTGTAAAGAGGCCCATAGAAAACTAAAGCGCACGGTGTCAAGATTTCACTTGTTTTGAATTTCTGTTCTTTTTTTTTTTTTTTTTTTTCATGTATATCATTAATAAGTGATCACATGAGTTCTCGTGTAACTTGGTATAAATAAGCACTTGTAGATTTTTCAGATAACAAAGAGACCGAATGCATAAATGGCGGTCAGAAAGGTATTCTTTTGTTTATGTGCTAAGAAGACTTACCAGCCTCGTTCTCAAGCAACATTTCTTTTGTATTTTGTCCATACAAATGAGGCTAGTGAGTCTAATTGGCGCACAAACAAAAGAGCATTTTTGGCCGCCATTTGTGCATTCAGTCTATAGAGTGTTTTCACTTGATGTCACGGCGGCCATATTGGTGTCCCTAAACAAAGGAACGGCAGCCATGTTGGTGTCCCCAACTAATCCTCCGGGCATTGAGCTATTTTATCATGCAAATGTTTTCTTTTGTTTCGGTGGAAAAACAAGGTTACTGATCACGTGAGTGAAAACGCTCTATTGCACCCATCCCACCGCTCGTGCAATTTTCTTAGTCTAAAAAATGTTACTCCTGCTTTTTTCTACAAAGTTGCCCTCGAAATCAAGTGACTATCTATACAAACTATTTTTTTTAAGTGGCGACTTGCGATAGCGGACATACGTTTCATTGGATTATATTTTCTTGCTAAAATTCAATACGTTGGTCAAGGATTCTGCTTTGTTGAAGCACAAGAACTAGCTGACCATCTATTGTTAAATTTAGCTGTAAATGACACTTCACGAGTGAGATAGATTTTGGTACACTGTCAAGCTGTTCACGGTCTGAGTTATTCTCTGATGATTTTGTTTCCAGGGTACCACAAGTGGATGTAGAAGAGAGCTCTTGGTTTCCGTGTGCAGAGGTGCAATCTCCCCGGATGTTACAGAGCTTTCGATAGAAAGTGATGTGTCAATGATAGATTTGAGCTCGAGTGAATAGCAGAGATTGTTGTCGGAGGAAGTTATGATGTTGATCGTTTCTTTCTTTAGTCATGTCTATGTCTTTCAAAGCTTCTTTGCTCAAGTATGCTAATCTGGTGAAGCACTCATCTGTAAACCGGTCAATTTTGTAACATTACATTCTGTAATGACGTTGCTTGCAGAGGTCGCATAGGTAATGGCGTATCAAAGAGTTAAAGCAGGGGATTTTTTGAGCACCGGAAAGCAACCCCTCTTTGATTTCAAGTACATCTTCTATTAAAACTAGACATTTAGCAAGACAAGTGAGGCATAGTCCAGGCATGTTAGGAGAGGATCCGCTCATTAAATCGTAAATTCGTTAACAGTAAAAGGAAAAAGCCTAAGCCCTCAAGTGTCTTCCTTAGGTAAGCTTAAAGTAGGGATTCTTGAAAGATTTGAGAAGAGTTGCCGACTGGCGTGCAGTTTTAGCGAGCGTCCATCATTTTTAAACCGTTCGCAACTAAAACTGTTTCAAATTTAAGAGATTGCGGGAATAGCCGAAAGTTCCTGATTCGCGGATTTCCTTGCTCCGAACCAGCCTGCAGGGGTCGTTATTTCCGGTGGCTCCCAAAAAAATCGCGGGCTTTGGACAAGGAGAATGACCAAGGACTTACGGAAACCAGAATCAGACTTTTCGCCTACAATCTTGAGCCTTGAGCAGTGACTTCGCCAAGAATCTTGACTCAATTCATGATGAAATTGTTATCGTGGAGGCAAATGAAAAGGATGTGCTGAGGTTGCCCTTTTGTTCTAACATAAAAAACAATAGGGCAATAGATTAGCTACTTCGACGGTATGGCGGCCATTTTGATGTCTGTTGTTTCAAAAGATATTATGGGATGCCCAAGGGGCAAATGAATATGTATTTTGCCCCCTGGGCATCCCATAATATCTTTTGAAACAATAGAAATTAAAATGGCCGCCGTATCGTCGAAATAATCTATTATAATACGTTAAACTAATTTAAGATGGTGGCTCTCGAGAAACTTGAAAGTAAAAAAAAAAAAGGTGTTTGAAGTCATCATTTTGTAGGAGTAGTGGTTTCTTTTAACTAGTTTCATTTTTAATGTGTCCTGGCCTGTCATTTGAACCAATAATTTGAGAAGCTCGCCAATGCTTGGGCCCTTATTCCCTCGACAGACCTACTTTTACAGTTTAAGCGCTTTCTTTCATACTCGTTCTTAGTCCTCTTCTCCATTCGAAAATGTCGAATGGCTCCAAGAAAATTAGAGGGAGGAGGTGTGAGGAGCGGCTTTTGACAACTGTGTCTTGTTAATTTTTGTGTTATTTTGTTGAGTGTTAGGAGGTGTTTTCTTGACCTATTTTGACTATATTTGAAGTTCAGGAAATACTTAGTTTTAACACTATTTGGAAAAGAAAATGAGAATTGCCAATGTTTAAATTTACCATTGTAATGCGTCGGTAGGGTTAATGTAAAAGTTGAACTAACTTTGAAATAAACAAAACAATGGATTTGTAAGCAAAATATCAGTGGAAGATTGTGTCCGTCATGCAATGCCATGGTAGAGAATTACATATATTAATCAAGTATTCATGTGCTTTGTTCAAAGTCGGGTTCTTAATTTCTGTGTCTTTGTGCCCAGCACACGGCAACGTCTTCTTGACTGGGGGTGGTTTCTGCTAAGGTGCTGTCATAGTTCCATACATACGTATTTAATTGACCACTGTTAATAGGAGCTTCTCACGGCCAAGGATCTCAACTGGCCCGAGGCAAACCAGTTGGCTATTTACAAGTGAAGCCGAAACGTTGAACCTGGGTCTACCAGGATCAAATTCAACGAGAGGTCAGAATGAACCTGAGATCTCCTTATCTCAAGGCGAGCGCCCTAACCTCTGGGCCATACTGCCTCTTGTTGCAGTCTTTCGTAGTCTTTGGAGAGACTTTAATTTACTGTGATCATTCAATTGAAAGCTATTCAACATTACTGTTTTTCCCTCTTGTTCTCTATATTACATACACTACACAAGCTGTTTCTAACTTTTCAATCTTTGGGTCAAACCCTAAAGTGTTACCATTCAAATGAAAGCTGTTGATCCGTACTATCCGTTCTGTACAAGGTGTCTCTAACTTTTGAGTTTGTGGGTAAAATCCTCAAGTGTGACCATTCGAGTGAAGCGCGGCTACTGAGCAGTACTTTTCTGTGGTGATGTTTATATACCTGTACATCTTGCTCCTAACTTTTCAGTTTTAGTTATAATCTTTCACTTTTTATTAAGTGTAATCATTTACATGAAAGCTACTACTGGGCAGTACTTTTCTGTGATGATGATTATTTGTTTTCAACATGCTATACAAGGTGGTTCCAGCTTTCGAGTCTGTGTGTAAAATCCTGAAGTTTGTCGACAATTCAAATCGAGGCTATCAGTCAAGCAGTACTTTCCCTTGAAGTTGTTCACTGTTCTGTACGTGGTGTTTCTAACTAATATCTTGAGTCTTTATAAAATCCACAGGTGTGGCCATTTCAACAAAGCTTCTAGAAAGTGATTTCTTGGAGCAAGCCTCGTCTCCTTGTGAAATCCTTCTCTAACAGTGATTTGAGTCTGTGTTTGCATAGTTCCAGTCCCCTTTGTTTTAATACTTAGTTGGAATTGTTTTCTATATTTTCGTAGTATGGCCAAATGAGAAGTGTTTCCTTGCCTTTCTGGAAAGTTACGCATTCCAGATGCAAATTTTATTCTTATCGTCTTTCCCGAACTGATGGTGTCTAATTTCGCCATGAAGGATTTTCACAGGCTAACCCTTCCACTCCCCTTGCTAACTCTGTTCTTGTCACTTCTGTAACTTGTGGTTTTTTCTTGTCAAGGCGCGCAAAAGGAGAAGCTACATTGTTGACATTAATGTTGTTTGCCCCGAAGAGGTCTAATCATGTCGTTTACCGCTAGTAAGTCGCGCATGACTAATTAAGCATGCACGTTCACTTTTGAAATAATTTGCACTGAAACTGTAGCAACCTTTTTGTTTCATTTTAAGGATGTATTATGTGTATTTAATCACGTTTCAAGTCATCTAGCTCTGGGGACATTGAAATTAACTCAAATTAACTCAAACCAAATCAAACGCTTCTTTTAAAAGAAGGGGAAATCGGAGTACCAGTAAAAAACCTATCGGAGCAGAATACACCTTTTTCCCAAATGGCCGCCATTTTAGTATTCTTTTGTTTCCATGCAAATTGGCCCTTATGGCCTCGTTCAAGGTTCAATATTCTTTTGAATTTTACGTTTGAAAGCGAGGCCATAAGGGCCAGTTTGCATGGAAACAAACGAATACAGGAAAGGCGGCCATTTTGGAATAAGGTGTATAGAGAACCAGCAAATTCAATCCACTTGAGAATCCAACCCGGGCCATGTTAGTGGGAAGAAAGTGACCTGCGCTAGCCTTCCTGCCCAAAGGAGGCTCGAGGAGGTTTCGACCAAAACACTACTTTTAAACGAGAATTAAAGTTTCCATATTTGAAGCAAAAAAGAGCGAACTGTGTCGAAATTTCCCACCACGTATTTGTCCATATGTGATAAAATATTACCGCGGAAGGTCTGGATTTGGATAGCTAATAACGTATTTACCTCAAGCAATGAACGAATTTTCAGCCGTCTTTAGAAACGAGGAACGTATTGGTCTATGCCCAATGAAAATGTCAATGGAGCGTTTTCACTCACATGACCAGCAGCAATGTTGTATTACTGGAAAAAAAGAAAGTATTTGCATAAAAATAGAGTTCAATTCCCGGAGGATTAGTTTGGTACACCGTCATGGCTGCCATGACGTCATGAAAACGCTCTATACCATTTTCAAAGGGAAAATATTCTCTACTGTACATGAAAGAGCACAGAACGGAAATAGTAATCTGTTTCCACTAGAAAACTATTCCGCATTCAAAGTGTTTGAATGCAAAGTTTCCAGGTTGAATTCCGGAGTCAGTGTTCTGAATTTTTGGAGCAATCTGAGGACTCCTTTTATCGGCTTTATGTTGTTCGGGGTTAGATGGCAGCTAATACAACGGTTCTCGTGACTGGTCAAAAATTGTAGAAGGCAAACATTGAGGTCTAATCGTAAACACTAAATCCTATTCCGATCCAATGACACTATAGAAGTTGGAATCTTCTGGCCTCTGCCGCTCTTAGTAACGAAAAAAATTATAGGTTCTTTTCAGCCTCTTATCTTCGTCGGTTCAATTGCCACCCTCTTTCTTTCTTTGTGGGGGCCCATTTTCATAACTAGGGCTAATGCTCAGGGGAATTACATGGGTATATATGGCACTTAAAATTAAACTCTGGTAGTTAATTCTGTCTAATATCTTTTGGCACGTCTAGTAAACCATCTGCTCTCCTGAGGCGCCCAAGTATCTTTAAAGAAACAGGCGCCATCTTTCAAACCCGGCATTTCTTTGCTCCGATTAGTCGCAAGATTTTTTAATCTCGTAAACTAATCCACTGCCTTTGACTTTTCCAATCACTAAAACATACCCTGGCACCTTTATGCTTTTCACATCTTTTTTCAATACTCGCCGTTATTATTCAGCTCAATTCTCTTGCTTTATCTGTTCTTAATTCTTTAATTTTGCTGTTAAATCTCATTACTTTCTCTCCCTTTCTTTGTAGGAAGAAGGGGGCAGTCCTTGGCGGGACACATGGTTGTAGTCTTACATATGGCATACTTTGGAAGCCCTCGCTCTCGTTCATGCACAGCGATGCCTTGTCACGCATTATTCAAACCATGTTCATAACCTTGTTAGGTCATGCCGTACTCACCTTAGACATCTCGGGTTTCTTATTTAAACAGGTTGTACAATAGTTAGGTCACACTGTAGTCACGCTATCCATTTTGGGTTTTCTATTTCAAGCCTATTGTATAATAGCTAGGTCACGCTGTGCTCACGTTATGCAAGTCACTCTCGGTGTATATCTTTACATCTCTTTATTCCAATCGCATTGGCAAATGACAATTCCAAGTAACCCAAACTTAAATTTCAAGTTTTTATCGGTGTTATGAGAATTAGGTTTCAGAGTATGGTCAGTTTTATTAAGTTTTTTTTCATACACACCTGGCTCTGTGTGGTCAGTTCCCTTCATACTAATAGAAAGAAGATTGTTTTGACCAATGGAATGAAAAAATATTTGGTGTCATGAACATTAACTTTATGTTAAAATGTCCAAACTTAATTTGACCTTCGCAAACTGTTTTGCCTTTTAGACACATACCACGAGGCTGTAGTTCTTACAAATACTCAAATTGTAAATAGTTTTTTAGAACTTGATTGAAAGAACTGAATAAACACTTAAAAGACATCTTTTCTCAGCCATTGGGCTTTTTTGGCGTTTTTGAAGGACTACACTTTGATCGGCGTTACGCACACGCCATTTGTCGCGCGAACTTTCGGCCAATCAGACAGGGGCACTAATGGACCATATTCGTATTCTCTGTATTGGACTGGAACTAGCTTGCAATGGAGGCTAATGCGGGGGAATATATTAAATTAGAAAAATTATATCGGTCATTATTGAAATTTCTCTGCGCTGATTGGTTACCCTTGAGGTGATTATTACGCGATAATCATCTAAGCGGCTTTTTTTTTTAAAGAAAATGCGTATTTTTCAAATAATCATCGATGTAATTATACTGAAAGATCGAGACAGCAGAAAGCCAGTCGTTATCTTTAAGAAAATTACGACATTTTTTAATTTCCAAGACATGTTTCGATGTTACGAACATCATCGTCAGTTACAGAATATTTGAAAAACCGTTAGGACTTTATAACAACTAGGCGAAACATGCATAATTTTCTTGTCACTTAATCATAATTAATTATGCTTGTCTCGCCTAGTTGTTATATAGTCCTATCGGTTTTCCTAGTTGTTATATAGTCCTAACGGTTTTTCAAATATTCTGTAACTGACGATGATGTTCGTAACATCGAGACATGTCTTGAAAATTAAAAAATGTCGTTATTTTCTTAAAGATAATTATACTAAAACAATTATTCACCTCAGACTCGGTGAATATCGGTGAATAACAACCTCGACTTCGTCTCGGTTTTTATTCACCGATATTCACCTCACGTTCGGTTAATAATTGTTAACTGTATTTGCATTTGAAAAGTTCCCCCGCATTAGCCTCCATTGCAAGCTAGTTCCAGTCTAATACTGAGAATACGAATATGGTCTATTAGCGACACCTTGCCACCTGAAGTATCTTGTAATACAAGAACCTCTAGACTTCTTAATTGCACACCATTTTGCCAACTTGCGACACTAAATGATACTTATAAATATTCTTTTTACCCTAGAACTATAAGAACCTGGAACAGTTTACCTTCAGTTTTAATTCCTAATTCATTAGATGAATTCAAGGCCATAATTTCAAGCATGTAGATTACTTTATTTTTACTTTATTATTTTAAATTGTTTAATTCTAATAGGCAAATTTTATTGCATGTTTATATGTACATATATCTTACAACTATTTATATATTCAGCTTTTGTTTTAAAACTCCTAGTATAGTTATTCTGTTTTAGGAGTATACTTATTAAAGATTAAAGATTAAAGATTATACAGAAATCAATCAACTTATTAAATTGTATAGGTTGGTTTTTGAGGAGAGGGGGAATACCGGAGTACCCGGAGAAAAACCTCTCGGAACAGAGCAGACAACCAACAAACTCCACCAACATGTGATGCCGAGAGGCGAGAGTTCTAACCACTGCACCATCTCTTCTCTCTACTTGATCGCGTTTGTTAAATGACTTTTTTCAATAAATAAGGGTTTTCAGAGTTAAAGTGCCTATCACCTCAACACTTTTTCACCTTATTTATTCTCCAAACTTGTCCCAAATACATCGTATTGTTTTTAGAACCTTTTGATTACAAAATCGCCGTTCTCAAATTAATTTTTTGACGTCAACCCAGTATCGAACCCATTCCCCTTCATTGCTCGAATGTGGATCAAAAGTATGTCCACTTTTCCCGTCTTAAAAAGCCAATAAAAAGTGAAATTTCAATCTAAAGGTTTTGAAAACAACATGATGTATTTGGGACGATTTCGGAGAATAAATAAAGTGGAAAAGTGTGTTGAGGTGATAGATTTACTCTCTGTTTCTAATCAAGTCCATGTTACTCATAAAAGTACCAATACCTGTCTTCTCTTGATCGAAGATCGTAAAGTTAATTCCGGGGATAGTTTACTGAGAGATAATTCGTTAATCTTCATAATTATTTAAAAAAAACTTAATTTTTAGAAGGAAGAATTCGCACTTGGCCTCGCTTTGGAAATGAGGCTACATGGACAAGGCAACTGACTACATATGGTATATCACGTGACCACAACGAAATACAGCTAGAGACATTTTGTCTAAAACATTTTTTGGACAGTTAAAATACTCAACATGAACGAAACGCGGTGTGATTCGAATGTGGAGTATAGTTTATAATGATAATTCCAAATATTGAAGGCTGTGAAAGGCATAAAATTCGCTTATTTGTGCATTCCTCGACATCTGTTTATCGGGGCAAACAATTCCATGCTTTTAGTATGGGAAATCGTATGAACACCCGACCATTTCGTAATTTATGGGCGCGAGTGATGTTTCGAAAGTTCTCAAAATTAGTGCAGTTTGAGAACTTTCAAAATATCACGGGTGACCCGCATAAGTCACAAAATGCACAAGCAAGTTTATACGGTTGTTTATTTATCATAGAGCGGTTTTCAATTGAGTTTGGAAAGTAATTAGCGAATTTCTGTTCTTTTGCATGACTTCACTAAGTGATTGGTTCAAAGTTCTCGCGCTATTTTCTCAACCAATCAGACGTGAAAGCAAAACCAATCGTGGCCCGTGCGTGCACATTTTCCCGCTCTTTGTGTCGGCTGCGTGTAATTACTTCAAGTTTTGATTGGTTTACTGGATCGTCTGTGTCCTTTTTGATTGGCCAAAGTAATTACTTTGGTTTTCGTTTTACGACACTCGATTGAAACTCGCTCTATACACGACAAAAGTTACTCACTTGACTCTGAAGATAACTTCCGCTCAGGTTGTCGAAACGTCAGTCAATGTCATCTCAAACAGTCCTTCTCAGGACTACACTTACCCGGATGATCGTACTTCACTTATAATGATGATATGACTCCTGGGTTCAAACCATTTACGATTTCACTTAATTATAAAAGTTGCTCCATCGCTGTGTTTCCGTAGCAACTTCCGTATTGCACTCTCTAACGTATTTATGTACTCTTCATTGCCCAATCAGAAACACTGTATTCTGTTAAGTACATAATAAATTATGAAATGTGATGATCTAACGCTATCGCACCCGTGACATGTTTACGGGGTTCATTCTTCTGAAAAATTTCCAAAATCTTTGTTTTGTAGTCAAGAAATACGCGCAATGATGAATTCCGAAATTAATTTGTACATGGTGATGCTTTTTGCACATGCTATAAAAGTACCACAACATCGATAGCATTAAGATACATTAAGAGTCGTCGCAGAAGTTCGCAAACTGTATCTAAGATTGATTACCCTGTACAAAGCTGGCCTTTGCAAATGCTAACAAACGCAAATTTCATTTCAGCATCCAGTCTTGTTTGCTTCTGTTCAAAGCATCATTATCAATTAAGTTTTTCCCTGGATTCCATTGATGCGATAAAGTGTGACGTGCCTTTGACAACTCACCACTATTGGGTGACCTGTTGAAATCGCACAGGCCGATATAACATGTTGATGCATTTTGCCGGGAATTGAAGAACAAAATTTTACAGCTGTGCAGGTTCGCTTTCAAGGTGACGTGACAATCGACCAAAATCTATTTCCTTTCTCGGGTAAAGATGATCAAATGCTGAAATGGACGTTAACGTATAAAGAAGGACCAGAGTTCCCTCTTGTTTTGCACTATTAATTTGGTTTACATCAAATTTCGATTTTAAACGACCATGTGATATTTTGGCGTTGCGAAGATAAAAGACTAGAAAGCGAAAACAATAATTTACATGGTGTTTGATTATTTTCCAACACAAAGAACGGTAATTTAATACATTTTTTTTGTAAAATTTGTACCCTCTGTGATCAAATCACGGTCTTTTTACCCAATAATGAACATGGATAACTCGGGAAGGTTTTTTCACGTCACGGGCAGGGGCCGATCCATACCTCTTTCCACCGTTTTACGGAAACCGGTCAGAAACACGGGAAAGGGGACTTTTGAGAGTTAAAATTCATAAAATCCCATAGGGAGCATGCACCCGGACCCTCCTAGAAACTTCTCGTTGTTTTGGAAACCGATCATTATTTATCCTAGATCCGCCCCTGACGTGCTTGTATGTGCAAGTTTGGCCCTTGCAACTAGCTTACCCCTGACTTTGCTGATTAACCTGGTCTAATTTGGATGGCCTTGATTTGTGATTGGTCAAATCATGTCCATGATACCCCATGGATAACTGGGAAACTTTGAAACGTTACGTGTAAACTCGGTAAATGTTGCCTTTGTTAATGAGTCACGTCTGACTGAATTCACTAACAATTTGTATTCCCGTGACTAGGCTGAATGGACTCCTTCAAGCAAGCACAAGAAAAGCATGGTATCACATTGCAGTGACATGAGCAGCAACAAAACGCGTGATTCCGTCGTTATGTTGGACTGTGACTATGGAAGTACTGTCACACTAACTAGAGTATTACGTTAATTTTGTTGTCATGCAATTTATCTTTACTTTAGTTTCAGCTTTTTTTTTTCCTCCGAGGTCACTTTATGGCGCTTCCTGAAGAAAGCGTTGAACTCGGTGCTCAAAACTTGAGCAGTGAATCACCATAACGGAGCCAGTGACTGTGACTGGCTAATTTCTACAATTTGTGTTTGCTCGTTGCATAGTGAATATGATCGACTGAATATGATCGACGAAGGGGAAATATTAGATAAGAGTGTTATGACATTGGTGGGCTCCCCAGCACAGTCACAAATGAGTCTATTTTTAGAATACCCGTTCCCGCGAAAATCAGTTGTCATGTCCCTGAAAAAACATGGCAGAGACAGTCACGCGTGACATGGCTTCTTCTGATTGGTTAAAGTTGGCGGCCCTTTGTTTGTTTCGCGCGCAAAGTGTATCTTGAAATAAATCCATTTGTGACTGCCCTGAGGAAAGACCGCAAAGTGATGGATCAACACTCTTACCTTACGATAGCCCAGGAGGGTCACAGTCCAGTTTTAATTTTGCACAGTCCAGTTTTAATTTTATTCAAAGTCCAGTTATAATTTTGTGAGTCGTCACCAGTTCTCTCATAGGTCACAGGTCATTGTTTTACCAATACAGAAAGTATCCTAAACATTCATAAAAGCTAACCTTAAGCCTAATTAGGCCGAAACAAAAGCTTTTAGGCCTAAGGTTAGCTTTTATGAATGTTTAGGATAGTACTCCGTATTGGTAAAGCAATGACCTGTGACCTGTGACCTGTTAAAGGACTAGTGAACGACTCACAAAATTAAAACTGGACTGTGACCCTCCTGTGCCATCGTACTTAGCTAATTCATTCTTGCAACCATGTTTGATGACTATTCAACGTGTTGGATGATGTTGCAAAATGTTTGATACTGTCCAACATCTTCCAACATATTGTTGTTCTCATGTTGGATGTGTGATTTTTTTTCGTTTGGCCAGTCTCAACTAACAATAAACATGTCACACGCTCGCACACCCATTTTGACTACAAATTAAGTCGTTACCATAGACACCGCTGCGTCTTCTCTTTGGTCAAGCATGTTGAAAGTATGTTTGAAATCATTTGGCCACCCCGTAATTTTCAACATGTTGGATCGTACAACGATGATTTATTGTTTGACCAAGCCCCTGTTGTTCAAAGGATGGATAACGCTATCGACCGGATAAATCACTATCCATTGGATAACGCAATTGGTTTTGCTAGTGTTTATTCACTGGATAGTGATTTATCCGGTGGATAGGGCTATCCATCGTTTGAACAACTGGGGCCAGGCCTTTAGTTGCACGTTAACGACATTTTCTAATTTATATTTAAAGCTTATTTATTATCTGACTAATAAAAATAAAGTTATTTGGGCAATTTTCTACGATTGTGACTAGAAAGGGGACTCCAAAATAAGGTGAGACACTTAGTTTTGTTTATATAAAGGCTCAAACGATCTTACTAATGTTTTACTAAGTTTAAAAATAATTATGTTGAAAGAGAGTGTCACCAGAACAATTTATGAAAGCTCGTTTTTTAGTCAGCGCTTAACCCTAATCGCCCCTGGGCCCGGCTGTTCAAAAGTCGATTAACGTAATCCAGGTTTAGCTTAAACTTTTGTTTTATGTTTTTAAATTTTTGGTTAAAGTTTCGTTTGCTTGTTTTTGTTTATCAAGATTGACTTCTTCTGATATAAAGTTTTCCGGATATCAGCGTTGAACAACATTTGGGAGTAGAGAAATAAACCCTGGGTTATTTTTAATCTGGGGTTAGCGGATATCGGCTTTTGAACCGGGCGTAGAGTTTAGTACCTAACCCAGCAGTTTTCTCTACCTAAACAAAGTGTTACCAAATGTTCCACTTGTAGGTGTTGGAAATTAACGCGACTTAAATTAACGCGAAGTCAATGTAAAATTACTTTCGAATAAAGAAAATTAACGCGAAGGAGGAGGTAGTATTTCACAATAAAGGAAATTAACGCGATTAAGACACAGTTGGTGGTGACCACTGGAACAAATTTATTCACCGCTGGATGCAAAAAAGTCACTGATCAAAACTAAGCCCTCAAAATTCCAATGAATTTAGGGGTTAACAGAAAGAAAGAAAGCTTTTACCTTATTTTATTGTTTTTTACCTGTCATGGATGTATATTAACAATTCCTATCAGGCATAATAATGTACCTTATTTTAACTTGACTTTATTAACGTCACGGAAAATAGCGCTCAACATAATTAGCGCGACTGAAATTAACGCGAATCTTAACGATTCGCGTTCATTTCCTATAATAAGGTATGTGTCACGAAGTGTCTCACCTTATGGACCCTAATTAGATGCACGATGATTTCAGTAAGCGTCACGAAGTGTCCCCTTGCTCGTCTCCCCGACATCAACATCATTCGTGACTCGGAATACACACGATTAACGTCACAAAGTGTCTCCCGAATGCTACGCCCTAAGTAAGGATAGCCTAAGCTAAAAATAGCGCTAGTCTTTACCCTTACCTCAAAGGTGGTTTTTCAGGTTACGACATTGCCGTCTCGGAGTCCGTTTCTCGAAAGTCCTTAAACTTTACGGGCCATTTTCGAGTGTCACAAAACCTTTTGTATCTCAAGAACGGAGAGGATTTAAGTCGTCAAACTTGGATCAGCTGTCCAAACTTGGATCGGCTGTCCAAAACAAGCGGTTGGCAGTTTCACAAACGGCTTTTCGTGTCCGAAAAGTTTTCGGGACTTTCAAGAAACGGGCCCCAGCATTTGTACATTGCATTGTTGTGATCTTATGTGATTGGTTGCAAACCACCTATTGTTGGAAATAAGTAGACACCTCGTGTTAGATGTCAAAATTGTGGAAGACCTTAGACAGCAATGACCAGAACCAGATTGCTGACCAGCGGTTTTCGTTAAAACAATAGTTTGCTGGGGGTGCTCAGTCTCGCGGGCTCAGAAAACCTGGTTGTAGTCGTTGTTATTTAAGGTTTTCCCAAATTGGGGCCTGCATCTAATACATCTTTTTCCAAAATGGTCGCCATTGAAATATTCTTTTGTTTTTATTCAAATCAGCCCTTAATCTTAAAATTCAAAAGAATATTTTGCCTTGAACGAGGCATCAAGGTCTAATTTTAACAAAAACAAAAGAATATCTAAATGCGGCCATTTTGGAAATTGGTGTATTGGGTGCGTTTCTGGACAAAAGTGAATTTTTCTACAAAATAAGTGTATATTTATCAGTAGGGAATCGGTAGGCTAGTTCTTGATTGAAATAAAAAGAAAGTAAAATATGCCGCTACAAAATTTTGAAGCCTTGCTATTTGTGTTGTTGTGTATCAACATCTTCTAACACCCCGTTCACACGTATCCGGATATTCTCAAAAAACGGAGACTTTTTCCTACGCGTTTGCCTCCCGTTCACACGAATACGGCGTTCTCAGTAACCGAAAACGAAGGTTATTAAAAATGCTCTCCACCATGTAGATTTCTGAAAATGGAGGATTATCTTATTCGTATAGGAAATTAACGCAATTCCATCATGTGTGGTAAAGAAAATTAGAGACCGCTTCCCTAGTGAAAGTGGTAGATATAAGAGTTCTGAATATGCCCACTGAAGATTGGCAACTTGTGTCACTTGGAGGTAGTCATGCTACTTTGTTAAATCTGGATTGATGCAGTGTTACAGCTGCCTCCTTTTCTTGTCTGCGATGTTTACTTGTGAGGGGTTTAGGGACAGCCTGCAACATTGGTTGGAGATCCCTTTTTGCTGCATGGTACGACGGGAACTGTCTTCATAGTAGAAGCTCATCACACAGAGTCCTGATGTAACCTATGGAAAAAAAAATCCTTATTATTCGCGTGTTTATAAAGACAAGATTTATTACAAATCTGTTAGCAATAGGTTGCAAGTTCTGATGTCCACATGATTTTGTCTACTTGAACACTGGATACTACACTGTAGTTAATATCTACAAGTTTAAAATGTTGAGAGAACTGGATCAAGGAAGGATCTTAAAAATACAGAGCGTGTGTACGTGACTAATTTAGCATGCAGCTTGGGAGTTTTGGGCTTTCATACCATCACACTCATGCTTTGCATAGTTCATAGCTACATTCACGCACACTGCATTCTTGAATATATTCAGTGAGTCTCACTTCATTGATCCTCGATCCAGCTTTTCTATGACACGCTTTTTATGACCTGCCTGTCAGTTTTGAACGTGAGTACATGTAATGGTGGAGCATTAAATCAAACATGTGCTTACAAATTCAGTACAAAGCCAAAGCGTAAGACTCTGCAAGTCAGGTGTTGAACAAATACGCTTTTGAATTATTGCCAGACTCTTACAGGTAAGTGTTTTTAGGATGCTTTGTACCGCTTTACAGCGAAGACGAGGTTAGCTATGGACCGTTCTGGATGGACATTAAAGATCTTCCGAACGCTAGCAAACTTAGTCAAAGACCCAATAGATATTAAAGAGGGGAAAATGTTCAATATATTCCTAGACATGCTAAACACCATGGATCATGCCTACCTCTAAATTTCTGCTTTTCGCAAATGCTGAACGAATAGATGAGGAACTGCTTACTCAGCGGACTACAATGATCTTCGGTGTGGCTTCTTTTCTGGTATATTTTTGCCAGATTCCACGCTTTTAAAGTTGAAAATAGTTGGTATGGCATCATCTTTAAGGTGAAGTCTTCGTGGCTTGAAATCTGGATCAAGCAAACTCCTTACTGCCAGATTTCATTTGAAGTTGTCTGGAGGTGACTTTAGAGCAATTAAACCACTTCAAATTGCCCCTGAAAACGCTGGAAATCGCATCACAGAGGTCCTACAGTTAAAAATTTTCCGGGGGAGCATGCCCCCGGACTCCCCTAGGGGCTACCGCCTTCGGCGGGCGTTTATCCGAACCCCCCTTCGTCAAATCCTGGATCCGCCCCAGCAGTGCCAACATTTATTTCTTTTTCAGATTTAGAAAAAGTCAAAGATGAATCCTTGAGAATTACTACATTTGTAGAATTAGAAAAAAAAACAACATTGTTGGACTCACAGAGCTTTTTTGGAAATCAGCAGTACAACAAACATTCTGTGCAAAAGCATCAAAAATGACAGCATATTACATTATGTGAGAACCGATTTAATAGGGAACACCTCCTTTTTGCTTATCTGACCGATTTTACTGCAAACTTTACGCAAAATTGAGCATGTGATACTGTGAAAATGATTATTGTATGTAAATAAATGTTCCCTTTGCCTTCCCAGTTGCTTCATGCAGCTTCAAAATTTCAGGTCCAAATGAATTTCAATCAATCAAAACCAGTCTTTTGTTTGAGCTCTCTATGGTCATAACCAGCCCTATATCCATTGGTTTGATAAAATAACTAGACAGAAGGGTCAAATTTTAGAACAACAACCCAATGAAAACATAAGATGAAAGGAGCCCTCAAGATTTTTTTGCAGCTTTTTGTTTTTTCTGTACCTCCACCTCACATCTAGCTCTCCATTCCTGATATGCAGCTTCTCCACAAAGAAGCCTTCCCCATTGTTGCTTGAAGCATTGCAAATTGCTCTCAAAGCTCTTCAAATTATTATAAATGAAGTTAGTTCATGGATTTCAAACATGCTTGATCAAAGTTTAGAGTTTCAAGAGATTTCTATCATGCAAAAGTTGACTTGGGCTGCGCCCTCATCAACTATCACACAGAAATCAAGAACGAATAATCTAATTGTTTTAGTATAAATCTACTGGTCATTTAAACTTTATCTATCCTCTTAACGGACACTTGGAGAACGCAAAGTGGTGGACGCCAGTTTGTATCTATTAGAGGATAGACGCACGATTGATGTCATTGTTACAAAGTTTTTCCCTCTGTGTTTTAAAATGGTGAAAAGTTTTAAGAATTAAGATAAATAAATAGTTTGTGTGAATGGGCAAAAGATAAGGTTTAAAAGGTCTTTTTGAGGCATTGAACAGACACGAGAAGCAGGAAAAAGGAAGATAAAGCGGTTTCTTTTAAGAAAATGACAGAAAAAATACTAGAATAGCCTTAGTTGGCAGTTGAGTGTCACTATAAAATCAAACATAAAATTGGTCTTGGAAGCCAAGAACTATTACTAATACTTTATCTTGAATTTAACAAATCCAATGAACAAAGTGTTTATGACATTAATTTATTCAAAAAATTCAACTATTCTCAGTCTCAAAATAATTGTTCACAGATTTATGTCAGGAATGAAATTTCTTAAAATCAGTTAAAATAAGCACAAACTTGCTTTTCCATGCAAATGCTCCAGTCCATTTCAGGGCTAACAACTCACTGCAGATCACGGCCAACTGTATCACAGCTAAAAGGTGTCTCCAACACCATTTCAAAGTGATTTGAGAATCACAAATGGCAACCACAGAGGACACAAATTTCCACTGTCACTAACGCTCCTTTCATTTAAAACTTGAATCGAGAGGCCTCAAGATTAACGGCAACCGGAAGTTTTCTGAGCGTATTTTTTCAGCTCCTGCAACATTCAAGGCAACGTCCAGGTTTTTCAGCTCATAGGGGTACTGTGACGACAAAAACTCACTTGACTTTTCCAGCATTTTCTTTAAGATTTGCAGATTTCGCAGTTCAATTCTGCTTTTGCCGTAAGTTTTCATTCCACAAAAAGCGACGCTACAGTCAAGATTGATAGTGGCATGATTTTCCAGGACCAATCACAATTCTTTGCTATGCATAGCAACCACTGAGAATGCTTCATTGTGTATTTTGTATATACAATAGATTACGTCAATGGCTTTTTTTGTGTTCGCCAAAGCAGGCAAAGGCCGGCTTTGGAGTGATATTGAAAGATTTTGAAATAAAAAGGTTTATGTGAAGTACAGTGGAATAACGGGAACTCAAACTCGGATAACTCGAACTCCCCCGCTAACTCGAACTGAGTCTCAATTCCCTTGGATTTGACCCAACTTTTCAGTCCCTTTTACTCGACAAGTTGTTTTCTTATTTTTCCCCGAATTTTCCATAAGAAATTGAACAGTGTTCTCCGTGTTTTTTATTGAGTTTTAGTGTAGATCTACCGGTATTCTATCTATTCTTCTCTGATTGGCTACACTTCTCACTATCTATTCTGATGTAGACAGTAAGGAGCCTAGCAGTGCATGGTTATTACAAACTTGCCGCCGCTTTCTTTTGCATTTTTTAAGTGTATGTGAAGAGGATTTACATAAAGATTAGACTATTGCTTAGGACGGGGTAGATACTGTTGTAATTAACCAAGAGAAAATGAGAGGACAGAGAGGGAGGCTCGGGGCGTTGGCCGGGATATGTCATTTCCACGAAAGTTATTTTTAGACGAGCGAGTCTGTCTTCCGAGACGTCCGCATGCAGTCATCGACAAACGTTAAGTCCACATCGTCCGCCATTACATGAAATCTTTGCTTTTCTTTCAAACATCAGACCGAGGTTGGCCTGCATGCGGACGTCTCGGAAGACAGACTTCCGCTAGAACAAAGACTTCCGCTCGTC
>NC_090881.1:13103988-13118988 GCF_036669935.1 Montipora foliosa
ATACAGAAGTCCAACTAAGTGCAAGGAATCTGACTTTCTCGCTTCCCTATCAACAGCTGCCGAAAATATGTATAACTCCAGAAGGGAACTGCTTTTACTTGGAGACTTCAATATAGCGATGTATGCGAATAGAGACGAAAGCCGTTTTCCTGATACAATGCTAGTTGACTTTTGTAATCGATTCTGTCTCTCAAACCGAATCGATAATCCGACAAGAGTAAATACAACATCTAGAAGTCTCATCGATGTTTTGTTAACTAGTCACGCGGAACGTTATGCTACACAGGTGGCTCTTTACACCTTGGACAGAGTGATCACGACCTAATCTTTAGAGTGCGAAAAAATAAGAATTCAAGGCCAAAGCCGCGCTTGATCGAGTTTAGGAGTATGAATAATTTTAAATTGCCTGACTTTTTGGCTGACTTAAAAAGGGTCCCATGGTCTTCGGCCTACACATTCGGCAATGCCAATGATGTATGGGCTCATTGACGAGCACTTTTCAAGGATGTACTTGACCAGCACGTGCCCCTAAAGAAAAAGTTGATTCGAGGCGACCAGTTACGATGCATATCACCTGATCTGCTGCGTGAAATTTCGCACCGAAACAAATTATTCAAGTGCCACAAGTGGAATCCTGCATCTACTTCTTGGCATGACTATAAGCGTAACAAAGGTACATCACTAAAGCGCAACGCTGTGAAAAGGTTCTGCTGTGACACCTCCTTGAGTGCTAAATATCCGGGCGAATTTTGGAGAAAAATGAAGCCCCTTTTGCCAATTAGTTCAGGTAAAAACATACAAGGCGTCAACCTCGTTGAGGACAGTTGTGTTGTTTCCGACCCTGGGTGTGTGGCCGAAGTCTTTCGTGATTACTTTACCAATATTATTCAGCTAGGGTATAGATCTGATACTGACTACACTGACCATCCGAGTATAAAGGCAATAAGTAATCTACGTTTTTCAAGCGAGTTTAATTACTCCCCAGTCAGTACTTCATATATCCGTAACATTTTAGATCACCTTAACCCGGGAAAGGCAGTTGGGGTAGACGACATTTCAACAAGAATCTTGCGTTTGGAATCCCCAGTACTTGCCGAAGAGGTGACTAATTTGATCAATTTTTGTATTCTGAATCGCTCATTGCCGTCTGAATGGAAGCAAGCCCGGCTTACTCCTGTCTTTAAACGGGGAGTCGACACAGACAAAGCAAACTACCGCCCTGTCTCAATATTAACTTCGCTATCGAAAGTGTTGAGAAAGTTATTTACGACCAAACTTGGAATGCATTTTATAACGTTTTGTCTTCAAACTTATCTAGATTTATGATAACTCACTCTTGCTGCACTGCATTGCTAAAATGGCTGCCACTCTTTTAACCTGCGAGACCAAATAAAGTATGTATGTATGCATGTATGTAGCAGTAATGATAATAATAATAATAATAATAATAATAATAATAATAATAATAATAATAATAATAACAAAGAAGCTGTAGCGGCGGTCGCTGTGGACTTGAGCAAAGCGTTTGACGCCATAAACCATAGCCTTCTGCTCGCGAAGTTGAAGGCTTATGGCTTTTCTACACGGGCCTTGGAACTGATGTCCACCTACCTGCTCGGCCGTCAACAATGTGTCAGATTAGATGGCGTATGCTCTGACTTCAAAACAGTTAAAGCTGGCGTTCCTCAAGGTTCACTAATGGGTCCGTTGTTGTTCAACGTATTCATTAACGATTTGAATTTTTGTGTTCTTAATGTCTCATTGCGGCTGTACGCTGACGACACGACTGCCTACCTGTCAGATGTATCTCCCACCATTCTAGAATTTTCTTTCAACAAGGATCTTCAGGCTCTTTCGTCGTAGTTTGAGTCTAACTATTTAACAGTGAAGTGTGCTAAGACCCAAGCATTGTCTGTCGGACTCTGTGCCTACCATTATTCCTTATTTCTTAATAATGCCAGGATAGAATTTCTGCGATCTATTAAGTTTCTTGGAGTAACTCTAGACAAGGTCCTATCATATAAAGAACACATATCAGATCAACTAAAGAAAGCCTGTGCCAAGGCTTCTGCACTGAGAAGAATAAGGCGTTTTCTTCCTCATGATGCAATGATAAAACTTTATAGAGCATTTATTTTACCTCATCTCGAATACTGTGGTCCTTTGTTTGTAGGCATAGGTTCGGGTCAACGTAACCGTCTCGAAGATGGCAACTGTTATATTTCGTCATACGACGACGACGACGACGACGACGACGACGACGACATACGACGAACTGCTCATTGCAGCTAGCATGACATCCTTATATTGTAGGCGCTTACATCAGGCGTTAATACTTCTTTTTAAATGTTTAAATGGTACGGGTCCTACTTATACTGCAAGCCTTTTTAAATACAGGCATACACTGTATAGGCTAAGAGGCGAGGGCTTGAATTTGGAATTAACTAAATTTAATTTTAAATTTAAGAAGAATTCTGTCACTTATTCATTAACTAAGTTATGGAACAGTTTGCCTTCTAAAGTGCGTCTTTCAAGTGATGCTAGTGACTTCAGAGGTCAATTGCACGATTGCAGTTTTTAAGAACGTGTCTTATAGTGTACGATTGTAGCTTTTAACTGCTTCTAGTACGAGTATTATAGTTTTCCAAGTCATGCTTTTTAAAATTGTATAATATTATATGGCTGTAATTATTATAGATTCTATTTATACACATTCGTATTTTGAACGAGTATTGTAGCTCTTTGACGTAACGTGTTAAAATAAATGAACTGTTGGCTGTAAATAAATAAACCTTGAACTTGAAAAACGTGGACTTGAGAAAGAGAGATACTGCGTGCCATTCTTCATCAACGGCTTTGCTTATTTCAACTATGAAATCAACTAAGCTGTCACCTCTAGACTTTCCAGATCTAAAGCCCTATTTGTTAGACACAGAATATTATAAGTAGTAAAATGAAAGGTTTATTGATTAAGAATGCATCTCTCATATTTTACTTATTGTTGAATTCGAAAGTACTGATATTGGTCGGTATTATATTGCAAGGTTATAATCTATTTATGCAGTCCATTGCTTGGACTCCTTCAGGTATCTCCCTATATGGGTAAATGGTTGGCTGAAAGAATACTATAAATACGTTACGTGCAGCTACCTACAACAAATGGACAAAACAAAGAGCAACCATTTTTAACGTAGAGCGATATTAATTAATAACAAGCTATAACATGAGATGAAAAGCTACCAACCGTGGCATATTCAAATACCAAAAGCTTTGGAAATCGATTTAAAATCGCAGCTTTTAGGGCATTTGCATCCCAGCTCTTATCAAATGGAAACTCGTGGCAGACCAACTCTCTTTTTTCTAAATGAAGTCGAGTTGTATGTGTGGACACTTTGTTGATCTTTTGACTTCGAAGAACGACCAGATCCTTGTAAACAAGGTTCTTGGTTGGCCGGCCCCTGGCTGACTTCTTGGGCTGCTTCGGCCTTACCGACTTGCTACTACCTCTCCTCCTGCTATCTCGGTTCGAACCAAGTGTTGGAAATAGATTGGCTAGCCGCGCTTGAATAGAACTATTTCTGTCTATGCATTCCTCGTTGGTCGCGATTCCACTACGTTCCTCGTTGTCTGCAGCCTGACGTTCCCCGTTGTTTATAGCCTGACACTGGGAGACGGACGTTGATGTTGAATTAAGCCGCGGGACAACATTTCTCGAAACATTTGGTCTTAAATGGCTCAATACCTGCAACGCATCCGCGGCCGCTCTACAAGCCCTTGTTAGTTCTTCATCCATGTGCACGGATACCAAAATGGCGCACGTGAATCACGGCTAATGCGATCATGTCAGGCGCGTAGGAGGGGGGGTTCGAGGGGTTCGAACGAACCCTCTTTGGTGATCAATAATGGAGGACTGAAAACACAAACTGTTGGTTTTCAGCTTTTAGCAAATAGTGGAGGGATGGAAAACAAACTTTGAGCGTTGCAGCTTTTAAATTACCCTGCAAGAAAACGCTAAAAGTATCGGGAAAGTATTAAATTGTTAGGAGAATGGGTACAAGTGAAATTCGTTTAGTGTACAAAGTCCGTATGTACGCATGAAGGTATCAAGTTAACAAAACGTCGGAAATGTTGTTGTTATGACTAAAAATACCTGTTATGTTACACCCCATCGAGTTTGAAACATTGACTAGCACAATGCTGAACACAGCATTTCCGGGCCTCTAGATTTCAAAATTTTCTGGGGGGGCATGCCCCCAAACCCCCCTAGAGGCTCGCGCCTCCGGCGCTCGTATTTAAAAGCCCCCCTTAGTAACTATTCCTGTCAATACGAACACCCCTCCAAAAACCTCAGCTACGCGCCTGCATGTGTTGCACACTTAATTAGAATGGAAATAAAAAATCGTAGTTCCAACGAAAAAAAAAAGGCACAAATATAAAAATGTACATATAGAACGCATATAAAATAAAGAGAATAAACAAAAGTAATGTACTTATATAACTTATATTTAAATTAATGGGAAGGGACGTAAATATATCAAAGCAAAATAAAAAATATATAGAAAGGAAATAAAAATTATGGCACAGAAATGAAATAAATGCATTACATAATAAAGCTGTTTGAAGATTGACTGGAAAGGCGCGCCATAGATTCGTTTTTTGAGAATCTGAGCGAACAAACTACAGAAGGCGATCCTCAGGCATCACTTTCATCTGACAGAGTTTATGCTGGTGTACGTAATAATTTCCCTAATGCATGTCGTGGTCTTGAATGGGAGAAGTGTACGAAACAAAGTTTCTGACTTGCATGCTTTGCTGCTCACTGATTCCTTCGATATTGGTGCTATAACAGAGACTTGGCTCGATCGTAATTATCTACATAGTGAGCTCCAACCCGAGGGATACAATGTATACCGGAAGGATAGAAGCAACCGGTGTGGCGGTGGAGTTCTCATAGCTGTAAGAAATCATATCACTTGTACACATAGGACAGACTTGGAGGTGGAAGCTGAGATGATTGCTCTTGAAATTCGTCCTAATCCTACTACGAATGTTCTCTTCTGTCTTTTCTACAAACCACCTGGTACAGATGAGTCATTTCTTGTATATTCCAGGGACTTTCTAGTGCAGTACTCAAGAACTGGCTTAGCTAACCTTGTGGTAACCGGTGATTTCAATTTTCCAAACATTGATTGGAACCTTGGTTGCTCTCCAAACTCAAACCCCGAAACTGAAAATTTTTGCAACTTTTTTGACGATTTCTTTTTGATTCAGGAGAACATGCATGTAACTCGTGATTCAAGCAATCCTGGCTCTCTTGGAAACATTCTGGATCTTGTTCTTACGAACAATGACCTCCTAGTTGAAGAGGAAGTGGTGAGACCCAATGCTTTTGATTCAGGCCATCATCCCCTTACCTTTAAGCTACATGCCAAGATGAGAAGACCGGATAATGTTTGGCGCATAGTCTATTGTTACAAAAGGGAAGATTTTCAAGGTCTAAAAAATTCATTACAGTCTATACCATGGGATCTGGTTACCTCTGACGTCTGTATAAATACAAGTCTGGATACGTTTTTGGGTATCTTGCTTTCTGCCATTGGTGAACATATACCAAGGATAACACTGAAACGACGCTCCAGACCTCCCTGGATTAATAATGAAACCATGAAACTTATAAGAAAGAAGAAGAGACTTTGGAACCGTTTGAAGTCCAGTGGTTCTCAGGATTTGTTCATGAAGTTTAAGGACTTAGAAAGACTACAAAGAGACTAATTAATTATAATTACTATCAATACCTACAATCTCTGTCTGAAAAACTTCAAGATAACCCAAAGCATTTCTGGTCCTTCTACTCCATGAAGTCAAAAGCCTAGAGTATTCCAGAGACTGTCATCTATGGTAACATGCATTCATTGTTCCGATGTATTTATTCTAAATCTTCGTTTGATGTGAATATGTCATCTCCAGATGTAGTAAATCCTTACTTGCCATTGAATGTTACAACTTCAGCCTCAGAAGTGGAAGGAATTTTCAACAATCTTGATATAAGTAAATCTCCTGGCGTTGATAATCTACCAGCCCGAATTCTCAGAGCTAAAAGAGCCAAAGAACTCTCAGCACCTTTGGCTCATCTGTTCAATTCATCTTTGAAGTCTGGTGTAATGCCCACCTTATGGAAGTCCGCAAACATCATCCCTGTTTATAAGGGTGATAATAGGGAACTAGTTGAAAACTATAGATCGATCTCTCTGCTACCCATTTCTGCTAAGTGTCTGGAGCGTATCGTGCATAGTGCTATCTATTCACATGTTTCACCTTACTTAAGCGAATGGCAGCATGGTTTTGTCAAAGGTCGGTCATGCGAGACTCAACTGGTCCTTACCCATCATCAATGGGCCATGGCTCTGGATGAAGGTCGTCAAGTAGATGTGGCCTTCCTGGATTTTTCTTAGGGTTAGTCACCCAGTTTTACTACAAAAGCTTTGTGGCTTTGGAATCTCTGGCTCTATCTTATAATAGTGTGAAAGCTATTTAAGCCAACGACAACAAAGAGTGGTCTTGGATGGTGTCTCGTCATCTTGGTCATAAGTTTCTTCTGGCGTTCCTCAAGCCTCTCTTTTAGGTGGGGACAGCTATTCGTAGAGTTATTTTCATAGAGTTATGTCGTAGAGTTAAGAGTTAAGTTTCCAAAATCCTCAGCCAACATTCATAAAAGCTAACCTTAGGCCTAAGGTTTATGAAGCAGTAAAAATAATGTCGAAAGACCTGGAAAGGTCAAAAGCTATTTTTGTAAACTAACGTCATTTCCATATGCTCATTCAGTCACGTGACCAATCATGTGACAAGTAGCGTTTAGGTATGTGTTCATGATATCAAAGGTAGCATCGATTTACGTCTCTCCAGCTATTTTGGCGACAATTGGTCCATAATCAACGAAGTTAGAATGTGTTTTATTCCGTAGCCTCGTTTTCATGCGTGGTCTAAAGGGGGGTTTCTAAAACATCCCCTAAGAAGTCCCAGAGCAGGTTGCAAAACTGGCAACATGTATTTTCCTGTTCCTTAGGGTTCCCTCAACATATCTAAAGCCATGGCTTGCTTTCAGCAAAAAATGCCCACGGGACTTTCATTTCGTACTTATGCGTCCAGACTAAACATTGAGGCCTAATCGTAAACGTAAACACAATAGAGTGAAATCCTATTCCGGTCCAATGACACTATAGGAGTTGGAAAAAGTTGTTTGTTATTTGATTTTCGTGAATACGGTATCAAAACTCTCAAATTTACCGTAATCTTTGATTGGAACATAAGAACACTGGCAAGAGTAAGTAGGTTGTTCTGAGCATGAACAGTGGAGTTCGAAGTCGGGTGTTTTCAAGTGCACATGCTCAGAACGAAACATACTTTAATCATCCAATGTAATGTTCTTTATCATTGGTCAATTTATGAGCGGGTTTTAAAGGATTTAGGCGTCACTGGATCACGACGAATAATCTTTCAACTTGTACTTTTCAGCTTATAATGCGACGTAAAATTTAGCAAATGTTTGGTTATTGTCCACGATTGCTTGCTTAAAAACTCTGAAAGTTAGCAGTCACTTGGCCTACAACCAAGCTAATTAGAGGAATGGGTGATCGGACCATTTTCGAGATGACTGCACAAATTGAATGGAAATCTTTTTTCGACTTCATCCGAGGGACTGTTTGGTGCCACTCTGTAGCTCGGTCGTGCGACAAACTACTGCCAGCTATGTAAATTTTACCGGCGTAAATTGTCCTGCTGCTGTTTGTTTGCGTAATTTTAGACCAAACCTTGTTCCTAAGTCTGTATTACTAATAAGAGTCTTGGCTTAGAAACACGCTGGAAACAAAACAACAATAATTCCAATTGAATAGAGGGAAATCATGTCAGCCTGGCCTCTGCTGCCTCTTACCTTGGTCGGTTTAATTGCCAGCCTCTTTCTTTCTTTGTGAGGGCTCATTTTCATAACTAGGGCTAATCCTCAAGGGGATTACATGGGTATATATGGCACTTAAAATTATACTCTGGTAGTTAATTCTGTCTGATAAAGTAGAAATGATTTTGACTATCTTTTGGCGCGTCTAGTAAACATCGGCGTTGCTTTAGTCTCCTCTACCATACTGTCACAAAAGGCGCCCAAGTATCTTTAAAGAAACAGGCACCATCCTTCAAACCCGGCAGTTTTTATGCTCCGATAAGTCGCAAGATTTTTTAATCTCGTAAACTAATCCACTCCCTTTGACTTTTCCAATCACTAAAACATAACCCGGCACCTTTATACTTTTCACATCTTTTTTTCAATACTCACCGTTATTATTCTGCTCAATTCTCTTGCTTTATCTGTTCGTAATTCTTTAAGTTTGCTGTTAAATCTCCTTTTCTTTCTTTGTAGGAAGTAGGGGGCACTTCTTGGCTGGACACATGGCTGTAGTCTTACATATGGCACACTTTGGAAGCCCTCGCTCTCGTTCAGCGATGCCTTGTCACGCATTATTCAAACCATGTTCAGAGCCTTGTTAGGTCACGCCGTAGTCACCTTAGACATCTCGGGTTTCTTATTTAAACAGGTTGCACAATAGTTAGGTCACACTGTAGTCACGCTATCCATTTTGAGTTTTCTATTTCAGGTCGATTGTATAATTGTTAGGTCACGCTGTGCTCACGTTATGCAGTCACTCTCAGTGTATATCTTTACAACTCTTTATTCCAATCGCACTGGCGAATGACAATTCCAAGTAACCCAAACTTAAATTTCTAATTTTTATCGGTGATATGAGAATTAGGTTTCAGAGTATGGTCAGTTTTATTAATTTTTCTTTTTCATACACGCTTGGTTCTGTGTGGTCAGCTTCCTTCATAATAATAGTAAGAAGATTGTTTTGACCAATAGAATGAAAAAATATTTGGTGTCAAGAACATTAACTTTATTTCAAAATGTCCAAGCTTAATTTGACCTGCGCAAACTGTTTTGCCTTTTAGACACAATGCCACGGTGCTGTAGTTCTTACAAATACTCAAATTGTAAATAGTTTTTTTAGAATTGAAAGAACTGAATAAACACTTAAAAGGTATCTTCTCTCAGCCATAAGCGGCTTTTTCAAAATGGCCGCAAGCTGTTTTGTTGAGGTTACAGACGAATAAATTAATTGTTTTAAAGAAAATACATATTTTTCGAATAATCATCCATGTATTTATACTAAAACAATAGACCGCTTTTGATATATTAAAATTCAGTTCGAAACAAAAGACATCATCTCGAGGCTCTGGGGAATAGATATAAGGATTTGTATGACTTTATTCCCCAGAGCCTCGAGATGATGCCTTTTGTTTAGGACTGAATGTTAGTATATCAAAAGTGGGCTATTATTCACCTCAGACTCGGTGAATATCGGTGAAAAACAACCTCGACTTTGTCTCGGTTTTTATTCACCGATATTCACCTCACGTTCGGCGAATAATTGTTAATTGTATTTGCATTTGAAAAGATTCCCCCGCATTAGCCTCCATTGCAAGGCAGTTCCATTCCAATACTTAGAATACGAATGTGGTCTATTGGCGACACAGAAATCATGCAGAAATCAATCAACTTATCAAATTGTATAGGTTCGTTTTTGAGGATAGGCGAAAACCGGGGTAACCGGAGAAAAACCTTTTGGAGCAGAGTAGAGAACCAACAAACTCCACCGACATGTGATGCCAGGTCTGGGAATCGAACCCGGGCCACAATGGCGGGAGGCGAGACTTCTAACCACTGTGTCATCCCTTCTCCCTACCCTATCGCGTTCGTTAAATGACTTTTTCAATAAGTAAGGGTTTTTAGAGTTAAAGTGCCCAGCACCTCATCACACTTTTCCACCTTATTCTTCTCCAAAGCCGACCCAAATACATCGTATTGTTTTTAGAACCTTTTTTTTTACAAATTAATTTGCATCGCCGTTCTCAAATAAATTTTTTGACGTCAACCCAGTATCGAACTCATTCTCCTTTATTGCTCGGTTGTGGATCAAAAGTATGTCCACTTTTCCCGTCTGTCAAAACCAATAAAAAAGTGAAATTTCAATCTAAAGGTTTTGAAAACAACATGATGTAGTTGGGACGATTTCGGGCAATAAATAAAGTGGAAAAGTATGTTGAGGTGATAGACACTTAGATTTACTCTCTTTGTTTCTAATCAAGTCCATGTTACTCATAAAAGTACCAATACCTGTCTTCTCTTGACTGAAGATCGTAAAGTTTATTCCGGGAATAGTTTACTAACAGATTATTCGTTTATCTTCATAATTATTTTTAAAAAACCTTAATTTTTAGAAGGAAGACTTCGCACTTGGCTTCGCTTTGGAAATGAGTCTACGTGGACTAGGCAACAGCCTACATATGGTATATCACGTGACTACAACGAAATACAGCTAGAAACATTTTGTGCCAACATTTTTTGGACAGCTAAAATACTCAACATGAACGAAACGCGGGGTGATTCGAATGTGGAGGATAGTTTATAATGATAATTCCAAATATTGCGGGCTGTGTAAAATTCGCTTATTTGTGTATTCCTCGACATCGGGGCCATTAGGCCTAATTAGGCCTAAATAAAAGCTTTTAGGCCTAAGGTTAGTTTTTATGAATGTTTAGGGTACTTTCTGTATTGGTAAAACAATGACCTGTGACTTGTGACCTGTGACCTGTGAGAAGACGGGTGACGACTCACAAAATTAAAACTGGACTGTGTAAAGTTAAAACTGGACTTTGACCTTCCTGGGCCATCGTACTTACCTAATTTACTCTGGCAACCATGTTTGATGACTATTCAACGTGATACAGTCCAACATCTTCCAACATATTTTTGTTCTCATGTTGGATTTGTGATTTTTTTCGTTTGGCCAGTTTCAACTAAAAATAAACATGTTGCCCGCTCGCACGCCCATTGTGACTACAAATTAAGTCTTTACCATAGACACCGCTGCGTCTTCTGTTTGGTCAGGCATGTTGAAAGTTTGTTTGATATCGTTTGGCCATCCCGTAATTTTCAACATGTTGGATCGCACAACGCTGATTTATTGTTTTGCCAGGCCTTTAGTTGCACGTTGAGCGACAATTTCTAATTTATATTTAAAGCTTATTTATTATCACTAATAAAGTTATTTGGGAAGTTTTCTATATTTGTGACGAGAAAGGATACTCCAAAATAAGGCGACACACTTAGTTTTGTTTATATAATGGGTCAAACGATCTTACTGATGTTTTACTAAGTTAAAAAAATACTGTGAAAAGAGAGTGTCACCAGAACAATTTATGAATTTATGAATTTATGATTTCTAGTCAGCGCTTAACCCTAATCGCCCCTGGACCCGGCTGTTCGAAAGCCGATTATCTTAATCCAGGATTAGCTTAAACTTTTGTTTTATGTTTTCAACTTTTTGTTGAAAGTTTCATTTGCTTGTTTTTGTTTATCAAGATTGACTTCTGCTAATGTAATGTTCTCCCGAATATCAGTGTTGAACAGCATTTGGGAGTAGAGAAATAAACCGTTGGTTATTTTTAATCTGGGGTTAGCGGAGACCGGCTTTTGAACAACCGGGCCCAGAGGGGGGGGGGGGGGGGGGGGGGTCAGTTAAGTAAGTATGTAGAGCCCATGCTCTATAAACTAGCGTTGTCAATCTCTAGCTGATGATCTCTGGGTGTATCTTCTCCACCATTCTTCTCTATTGTTCTGTGCACCAACATGGCTGCTGTGAAGTCAGGTGAAAACCATCTATACGAAAACGTTTGCACAGTCAGGCCTAGACATCCTTCAATAATATTTTCTTTAACCTCATTTTCTTACTCCCTTGTTTTTACCGTGATAAATCATTGCCTCCGTCGTTGTCCTCGAGGTCTAAGCCATCGACGACAAAATCATCATTGTAGAGAGTTTGAAAAACGACCACGGCTAGAAGGTGGAAAAATTGCCTACAAAGGAAAATTGCCTTTAAGGTCGGTGCATACTAATTCAAAGGTAATTTTGCGCGGTTTACTGAATATGCGGGAAAAGCAGATCTTAACAAGTGTTATTAAAATCCATAAAGAAAATTGGGGGTAACCACGCATTTTTCAAAAATGATTCATCAACAATATTTGTAAAAAGCTTTAAATTACAAAGCAATGTCTGGCGTTCTTTTTTTCAAATTGAAGCATAATTATCCCTGAAAAACGCGTGGTTACCCCCAATTTTCTTATTGGGTACTAAGAGCACTTGCTAAGGTCTGCTTTCTCCCCATAGTTTTAAACCGCGCTAAAATATCCGCGCATTGGTAAGCACAACCGATAGGAAACCCGGGTATCTGGAGATGGGCAGAAAGTATGCGCATTAACAATAGTAGGCACCGTCCTTAACAACTCCTGAAACTGAAGTGGCATGGGATTAAAATTCATGCCAAATAAGGGATCATGAAGCTATGCCAGAAACGTTCTTTATATTTCAGACTTGAAGGGGCTATAACACTTTATTTTGGGGTGTTTCAGGGAAATCTTTTGGTGATCACAAGTTTATAAACTCGAAAATGGTGATGCAGAATTCGTGTACTGACAAAAATATCGTTACATCACAAACAAGACGATTCTGGGCAAAACGACCTTTATCCAGGCGATTTGCTTTTAACGTGAAAAGCGACGGGCCGCTTTTTTTCAAGATTACCCAAATGCAATCCCGTTTCAATGTTGTCCATTTGTGTCCATCCATGCTTCTCTTTCCTTTTGCTGTATTTATTTTATGTTGTTCAACAGTTTTAAGTGGTTATTGCAATGTTTCATTCTACGTTTTGTGCATTTTGAGTGTCATGAAATTCCATCGTCTTGCGTAACATATCTTCTTTAATTCACCACTTGCACAAATCCCATAACATACCTCTTTTAGCCCCCAAAAATCTGCATAGGCATTGTTTCGACTTCTCTTGGGACATTTTCATGTTCCAGGAGAAATTGCAAACAATGGTTTTGCAAACGTTTTGGTGTACTATATGGGATTGTGCAAGTAGTGAATCGTAACTATCACAAAATTCTCGAATCTGATTGGTTATCAGAAGCCCTGATCTCAGCATTAATAGGACAGACTAACGATTAATTGATAATAGTATTTCGTGTCGTACAATTCAAGAAGCCAATCGCTCTCGAAATTTCAAATATTTTGAAATTACTCGCTCGATAGACCTAATCGGCTAACTCAATGTTGTACCCAATTCAAACCCTTCGGGAATAAAACGTTTTGTTCCAGGTATTTCCATATCATTTAAATATGAATGCTACATTATCATGCAAATACAATACACAAAGAATCTTAGTCCCGGGAGATTTGAATTGGGTACAACATTGAGTTAGCCGATTAGATCTATTACTACCTGAATAGACCTTTTTACCGATACGGCGGCCATTTTGATTTCTATTGTTTCGAATGGCTATTATGGGATGCCCAGGGGGCAAATACATATTAATTTGCCCCCCGAACATCCCATAATGTCTTTCGAAACAATAGAAATCAAAATGGCCGCCGTATCGGTAAAAAGGTCTATTGTGCTCCACACATGTCCTATTACCATTTAGTATCACCCAACTAGTGGACTAATGCAAATCCTGCAATTTGATTGGCTACGCTACTAGAGGACTATTAGTCATAGTCCTCGAGTAGCGAAAAGCGTGACGCTTTCTTTCGTTTTATTCCCAAATAAATATCTCTTCAACTTGCATTTGCTAACTTTATTATTGACTTTTCTGTCCGACTAGTTGGGTGATACTAAAACAATTAGACCCTTCGCCCTCAAGGACCACGGGTCAATAGCCAATTCGGCTTCGTCTTGCGGGCTACGGGTCTAATTGTTAATTTGCAAGGACCAACATAACAAAGAAGAAGCACCGGATACTGCTGAGGGATCTGAGCAGCGTGTAACTAGCATTTTAACAAACGAGAAGTGAAAGGTTAATTAAACAGCGAAGGAATATCAGCTGCATTTGTATTTACCAACATTTGCCTACCTTTCTTCATCAGGGTGTTGCAATTAAGGGTCTTACGAGAAATGGTCTTCGGCTAATTGAGCGAAATATCATTGCTTGCAACACGATACAGCGAAAATGTGATACCGTTAAAATGAAAATTGCCGGAGAACCTGGGTAGGGAACAAACGAATGACTCCTTAACCGTTACAAAGGAGTTGGATAAATACAAAAGTATGACGTAATTTGAAAAAGACATATGATAGAAAATTGCATAAGATTACATCTCGTCTGAGGATTGGAGGGTGTCCAAATTCTCGCTAACGGTCCCATAGTTTCTAGTTTGTCCTCTCCCTGGGTTTTCAATTTTCATTTTAACGGTAGTACATTGTTACTGTATCACATCGCAAACATTTTTTTTTTGCGCCTGCTCAAATTGTACGCAACGTCCCAGACGATGAATGAGTTGCCAGTAATTGTAGCCCTGTTTATACGCAAAGGGTTCTGGGATCGCCAGGGGGCAAACATTGCAAGTCGCTGTAACAAAATGTATGGCGAAAACTTATTTCGACGTCCAAAAAACGATTTTGCAGAGATCAACGCTTTTTTCAACACATATTTATGAGAAATCGATTTGGGAAATGCTGATACGTGGCAAGTGTAAGTGACATAAAATTCACTTGGATCAACCTTGCTCGCGTGAGGTTTATTGTGAAATTGACATCTCTTCATGGTCTCGAAATATTACAAAATTAGGTACAAATCTGGAGAATTAAAGCCTTTTTAGTTGTATTTTCGTGTCTAGGCTGTTTTCTTATTCGTTACGTCTTGCGTAAACGAATTATGGCTTCTGGAATACACCTCCTGAAAGGAGAGAAGTCGTTGTCAGCGGAGATGGAAACAGCAGTTTCTGTTCCGATAGATTTAGATAACAATGGGAATTCATGTCTGATATGCCCCAGCTGTTGTTTTCTTCTGTCAAGCTACCATCTACATGTAGAACTACATGTATTAGAGTTACTG
>NC_090881.1:13126488-13138988 GCF_036669935.1 Montipora foliosa
TGTTCCCTTTGTATCTTGAGAACGGAGAGGTTTTCAGTAACCAAACTTCACAATCTTTGTTGTTGTTATTATTTATTTGTTCGAGCAGGCTAAAATCGTGGCAGCTATTCAGCTGATTTGGACCTGCTATACCCACCCACCCATATACACACAGAGGACAACCACAACACCGGGAACTTCTTCCCCTACTCTTCTTGAATAGGAGCCCTGTGCTCAACCAATAGTCCCTTTCCGAGTTGCTGTTTGCCTCCTTTTCAAAGCTAGTACTGATGCACAACATTTCAAATGGAAATGAGTTGCGTATTTTCATGCAAATGAAACTCATTATCATTTGAATGGTTGAGCACCAAGACTCGTTTTAAACCAGAGGCAAACAGCAACTCGGAAATGACCTATTGAGCTACCGGTGTGCGGTTTTCTTTTTGTTAGCTTGAAAACTTTTCAAAAGACCAGCTTGTCAGAACAAGCGGATTGTAAATAACATTTTCGGGCCAAGAACCGGGCTCCAGTTGTTCAAATGCCGGGATAACTTTATCCGGCGGATAAGTCACTATCCAACAGTCAATCTGTGTAAAGATTTCAGAATTTGCGTAGGTAATTGAATATGCAAGCACATTTTTGTAAACTTGATCCGTACAAAAACCTTTGCCAACGTTTCACGTGGACTATTCTTCTTTTACTTTGGACAGCGACTTATCCATTGATAAAATTACCCGACTTTTCAACCTCTGGGGCCAGGAGTTATATCAAAACTTAACGAAGTAACATTAGTCCTGAGAAGGTCTGCCATTGAAGACACCAGAGACCTCAGGTTGTCAAAACGTCAAGCAATGTCAAACAACAGAGTTAACTGAACAGAGTGTAATGTGAAGTGCTAGATTTCTAAAACCATATGAACCATGTGAGCGTTAGCGCTACTGATGGAAATGGGCGCACACAAGGACAGAGAAAAACTCTGACCAGGGTGGTGTCAAACAACAGTTCTTCTGAGGATTACACCCACCCTGACGATCTTACTTTATAAGGTTTTGAAATGTTCATGCCGTTATTTTTAAGGTGTTCCTTGATTGAACCGGGGCCAGTGTCAACGTCTTTTACAACCAATTTGGTGGAAAGTAACAAATCTGACGACCCACCATTAGATGAGGAAACAAAACAGTTATTGGATAACTGCTCTAAGAAGATGCAAGCATCTTTTAGCACATTGGTACAAACGCCAGACGAGGTCGCAGAAGTTATCTTGGAAGCATTAAACCACGAGAAACCGCACTTGAGATACCAGACTAATAAGAACTATGCAACTTTTACAGCCGCCAAGCTAGCAGACCCTACAGGGGACAAACCCTCTGAACTTTTGTATCAACGCTTCTTTTGCTAAATTTACTTGGAGAGTCAATTTGATTTGATGGACAGGAATGCTTCCTTCTCTTAGAGGCGCTGTAACACTGCGCAATTTTACGTGCAACTTGTCTCGCTCGCATCCGGCTACGGTGAGACAAGTTGCACGAAACATTGCCCAGTGTAATATACCTCACAACGGCCGAAAACGTTGCGAGACCGTTGCGGAAAGTAGAAGCGAGTTCTACTTTCCGCAACGATGCAACAAATTTTTTAAGTATTGCGTACAGATGTTGTTACACAACATTTGTCCCTCAACTTGTAACGGTTTGCGACACCAGCCAATGAAAGTCTCCCGTTAACCTCGTGTGATCATCGAAAACAAGACAAATTGCAGGAAACGTTGCCAGGTTCAACGCCCGTCTAGAAACTTGTTTCGCGGTATGGGAATCTGGGAACGAAGATAAAATCTCTTTGTTGCCGTTACCCGTTTGTTGATCCAGCCTCCGAAAACTAACCCTGTGTGCCAGAGGTATACTGTATGTTTTTCCTTCCTCCGACGGTGTCCTCGATTCGCTTAGTGTTCTCTCGGACGTTGCAAAGAATTCCTCTGGCACCCCACCCAGGGTAACGAAAACTTCTCAGAGGTGAATAAGATTCATTTTCCTAGCCTGCGAAGCAAGCGTTTGCGTGGAAGATTTTTAATGTTTTGGCCGCGCGAAAAAATGGGGCGAGACGGCCATTTTTTTTTTTTTTTGCGCTCGCCCTATTCTCGCACGGCCGAAAAAAGAGTTCGCTCCTCGCCCGCTGGAAACGCTTGCTATGCCGGCTACTTGACTGGTGACAGGCTCGTCTAAATACTTTCAAGCTGGATTACAATGCCGGCCGTATAAATCGTAACGTACCACAAGCAAAAAAAGTTGATTCACCCTCTTTCTCGAAAACAGGTACCAATACGCATTTCCTACTCTCACGTTAAGTTTAGAAGCTAGTGAGTAAAGGAAAATCAACATCGGAGGAGGTGGACGGACGGAGAAAAAGTGTGTCCAATGTTACGACATTTGTGTTCGATATTGTGGTTCATTCGATTTTGTTGAGATTGGTCAAAGCATGCTTTCACTTTGAATAACCGCACTTATAATTAATAACGGCTGGGGTATTGTTTTCATCGATTTAAATAGGATTTAGACCTAAAATGCTGCTGTTCGTCATGATAGTGTCAAAATTACCATACTCAATGTCACAGAATTAATTCACCGCAATTGTCTCCTTGTTCAAAGATGAAAGATTGTTCACTGTCTACGGTGTCTACTTCCGTGGTGAAATCAAGTTGATATGCATCAAAAATCAAGTTAATTAGTTATTTCGCAATAACTCATCAGAACAAGAGATGCAGACAATAAGATGAACAAGCCTTACGGCTTGCAATTGCGAACATTTAAACATGCCGCCACGTGACTTTTATTCGAACAAAACAAATTGTTTTTGGTCCAAGCGCCAGGATATTTTTAACCGATATGACTATTCCAGGGTGGGGGGGAGTAGGGTGTGAAGGGTACAATAGCTGAAACAAACCCAAAGCTTTACAAAAATGCTAACCTTAGACCTAAACACTCTGCATTAGATAATGTGTGAGCCTAAGCTTAGCATTTTTGTAAAGATTTGGGTTGTTTCAGCTATTGTATCCTTCACCCCCTACCCGTCACCCCTCACCCCCGGAATAGTCATGCCGTACTTTTTCCATCTTCGAGAAGTTTCCTTTCACTGGAAAGACCGAAGCACCACTGTAGAGAGTTATAGGAAGATCGTAGATCTAAGGACAAAGCAGGGGCCCGAAACTTTTCGGGTGTTACAATTGGATTCACTCTATCTTTAAGATACGGCTTCTTAAAAGAAGCCGAGAGGTTTTAACTCGTCAATTTTCACAGTCATTTTGCTTTTAGTTATCTTGAAAACAAGCCAAAAAGACCAGCTTTTTCAAAAAAGCGGATGGCATTTCAAAAAGCCTTTCGGGTTGCTTCCAGAAGCGGGTCCCAGCTTCGTTTTTCAAATAGTGAACCTTCGCATCCACATTCGATGATTCAGTCCTCATGTCGAGTTGTTTCGCCTCAGTTTTATGATCTGTAGTGCGTCAGGAAATTTCCGTCTCTCTCTTTAAACAACTCATCCTATTAACGAAGTAACACAACTCGGAAGATATTTTGGATACCTCAAGGTAAAGTTTAATAAAACCGAGAAAAATATACAAGATTAGGGCTCTGCTTTTCAAAGATGCCGCGCCGTATTAAAACTACACCTTGCTTAAATCTGTCGGGGAATTTTTCCTTTTAATTAATCTTTTATGTAACATTGTCTGATATCTGATATCAGTGTGAAGGGTTCTCTACTGCCGTGGGAGTTAATAAACAGTTTAGACTAGTTTATTGAAACTTCAGCTATTACATACAGGTTGTTGGTGTAACCAAATCTTAACGCTCGCTTAATAAACCTGTCAATGCGATAAAGATATTTACCTTGATATGCCGTTCCCCAAATCCGCTCCTCAGGTTAGAGCCGAACCTAATTCGAGTTTCGACCGACACGAGAAAACCAATTCATTTTGTCAGTGGTTTTTAAGGGGAAGGCAGAACATAAGATCCTATCCGAGGTCGTGCCAAAGCCGAAATTCCCGGCTAGATCAGGGAAAAAGAACGACCGAACCGTTCCAAATTAAAAATAGCCGTTCTTAATTGATTCAGAGGCCAAACTTTTCCGGTACTTATTAAATTCAAAAGTATTAAGTTCGGCTCATGAAAAGCGCGGCGTCTGAATCGGGCTTATATAGTATGTATAAGGACGTTTCATGCGCAAATCGCTAACAAAAACACCCAAAAACGTTCAGCTTTAGCCCCAAGGTTAGATGTTCTGTTACAAAAAAATAGTGTATGGTAGTTGCGAAGTTTACGGCAAATGACATTTGCTGTTTGTTCAAGCTCATGATGAAATCTAATCGACTTCGGCTCATTTTTGCTTGTTATAGAAAACTGAACTAAACAAAATTATTTAGGTAAACGGTGGAGAATAAACGGCCACTTATTTGAATGAGTGACGTCTACTCATGCCTCGTTCTTCAGAGAACACCACTACAAGAACACGTTAGTGGCCGGTTATTCTGCAGTTACTCGGAGTTGCAAGCAACAGTTTGTGACAAAGCTCCCTGCGTGACCGGCGGAACTCCTGCGATGAAAGTTCTTTATAATCCAAACGATTTCCCTTGTTTCTAGCCATTTACAATCTCAAGGACTTGAGTGTCTTCCGTTCGACTAATCTGAGGTAAACAGACTCGGTTAATTACACTCCAAATATTTTTCAAAAATCGTCCATTAGCAAAACCTGTGGGACATTACAAAATGCAGTGTTTATAGACATTTTATCTGTTGTGAAGGAAGAATAACAAAGTATTCTTTCACGCCCAGATCTCCGCAGGGGGTCATTTATGTTGTTCTAAACAACTGTGAATGTCAATGTGGCAGCTCTGAATTCGTGGAAGATGGGAGCTGTAAAAAGTCACTTTAAAAAGCAAGGAAGTTCAATTCGAAAGAGCATACATAGCCGCAAAGAAGAAGAAACCTCTGGTCCAAAGATCGTTCTTTTCACGGGTTGCTCCCACAAACTGAATCTCGAATTCGCTGTTCGCTTGGCAGAGGATTCGCTCTCCAGGTACAAAGTGCTGTTGACAATGCCTACTCTCTCTGGCAGCGACTACCTAGCGGACTCCAGGATTTTGAACATAATGAACAAGACATTGTTTGTTCTTCAAATGAACATGGAATCTGATGAATCGATCAACGGTGTTCTCCGAGAGATTATGGAAAATGACGGTTTCCTTGATGCGGTCGGTGAGTTTAAACGTTGTAACTTGTGGTATACTCTCACATACCGGAGTCCACATGGCTTTAAGATCTTTACGTCAGTGAGCTGACCGTTTTGACAAAACCGTATTAAAAAGCTTATAACTACCTTATTTACATTTTTAGTGACCATAAATGGTTGGAGATGCGAGAAGTATATATTTCCTCTGACAGTTCTATTACCAACTTCACAACTTACATTTGTCATCTTGTTACATCACCGTAAACCATAACAAAAACATATTCTCGTTGCATATGATATTATTTGTTTCTTCTTCATTTGTGATCCAACCAGCAAAGCCGACGAGAAAGAACGCACACAAATGCTTGGGCTCTCAGATGGCATTCTTGTGTTTCCGCTCTTGAGAAAGACATATGTTTCCTCGATAGAGTATTTTACAAGGAACATCCGGAGCGACCACAGAGTCTCTTTGTCTTAGAATTGTTCATTATTCTATCACTGTAAAAGGCGAAGGTGTGCTTGTCCGAGGTATAATTACGTCCGGCATTACACGATCTCGTAGCCAGGTCATTCCGTAGGTCACGCTATTTTCGCTTTTGCGAAGGGATCCATCATAGGGCGGCTTTTTCGTTGCGTACGTTCACAGCCCGTTACTACCCCCTCCCACCTATACACAGAAACAAAACACAATCAGGGGGGACAATTGAATTTATCAATGTGAAGGGGAAAGGAAAAAAAATGCGCAAGGAAATGGCTGGTCTTTCATATCCCGGATTCGGTATAATTAATGTCTATAAAACAAAAGAACAAAGCGAACATAACAATACCTAATTAGCAAGGGAAGACCTTAGACAGCAATGACCAGAATCAGGTTGCTGACCAGCGGTTTTCGTTAAAACAATGTTTTGCTGGGGGTGCTCAGTCTCGCGGGCTCAGAAAACCTGGTTGTGGTCATTGTTATTTAAAGTGGTACTATGATCAAAAAATCATTTCCTTTTTTTCTTCAGATTTTAAAGGCGTGTTCGCTTAACACCTAACTGGCAAAATTTTGAGCTTTGAGTTTTATCCTAAGGCTGTTTATTTTGAGCGTAAGTTTTGGATTCACGGTCCGCCATTACTCACGTTCGAAACTGCCCGATTGGACCTCAGAGGGTTGGATCTAGAGAAAATGACGTCATTTACTCACTAGCTTAAAATTTCAGCGTGTAAACGCAATTTATTATATATGCAAAACACAGGTTTAAAGCTCTGAAAGCCCGAAACTCCCGTGCTGCGCGCATATTAATTCAGCCGCGCACACACGCATTGCATTCTTAATCTAGTGAGTCTTTGACGTCATTTTCTCCTCGACCCAGCTCTCTCAAGATTTGAAAATTAGTAATGGCGGACCAATAAATAAGAAAATTCCAGTTAAAATAAGCACGTTGTCAGAACTTAAAACTTGGGTATTTTAGTGTTTAGTTAACATAGAAATGTTTTTTTAGTCGTAGCACCACTTTAAGGTTTTTCAATTAGCAAGGCCTAATCGGAACAGCAGTGGTTCTTCTGTCCTCCGCCATCTTAGTCCGGTATATGAAAGTCTACACAAAATGTCCATGGAAAGGAAACTATCCGAAAGAAACGACAAGCATTAGTGGTTAAGAAGATTTATCCACGATGCTGTGTTGATAAAAAAAGCTTGGAACTTTCAATCAGAAAATATTGCCCAGCGCCCCAACTCTTCTAAATGCCCTTCCGTAAGTTCCTGTCGGTGCTTTTGGAACATGTCTTTCTCTCGGTCTTGGTCAGAATTAAAAATGGACTATCCTCTCTTTCGACATCAAAGATGAATCAATAAGTAAAGCGACCTGCACCATGACAGAAGTAAGGTTTTCTCTTTGTGCTTAATAATTGACCGTGCACAATTTTTTCCCTGCCTTTCACGCAGGGCCGGAATCGTACAATTATATACATTTAAATTACATTAAAATAACTAACTACATACAATATAGCTTATCATATAGAATACAAATTATTTCACGTTAGGAATTAAATCATTGTTGACATAAGAATTCGTTCAGAAGTTGAGTTTTCAAAACTCGTTTTAAAATGTCGGGGTTCTTGCATAACTTCAGGCTTGGATCGAGCTTATTCCAGACGGATACACTCCTTCTATAGTGAAAAGTTTTCTGACTTGTTGCAGCTTTAAAGCGAGGAATATTTAGTTGTTGAAAGTTTCTGGTTGTAAGTCCAGACACGCTGCCGGCCTCTTGTAACAAACTTAGAAGTTAAGTATGCAGGCGCTTGACCCGTCATGCATTTATATGTTGGAGTAGCGTCTCGATAATACAGATTTAATTGTCTTTACTGGGATACAAGCAATGGGATTTTAAAGGAACATAGTTTTTGAGTGGATGTCGAGATTGCTAACCCATTGAATCCTGAAATGACCCCTCCCCCACCCCCTCCCCCATTGACGAGTCAAATCGTCTGGCCCTAGCCAGAGTCAAATCTGTTAATCTATTAAGTCCCGCGGGTCAACTGGTTAAAGTAATGATAAAACTTATTTCAAAAGATAACAAACTGAGAAGATGCAACAAACAACAACAATAGGTGGTGTGCAACCAATCTCTAGAGACAACGCTGCAATGTACAATTGTTGGTGGACGAACAAAAGGAGATAATGAGAGATCTTTTGTTTTGGTCCGCCAATATGGCGGCGATGACGTTACGTGAAAACCACCTATAGAGTGTTTTCACGTGACGTCACGGCGGCCATGTTGAAACAATGGAACGGCGGAAGACCTTAGACAGCAATGACCAGAACCAGGCTGCTGACCAGCGGTTTTTGTTAAAACAATGGTTTGCTCGGGGTGCTCAGTCTCACGGGCTCAGAAAATCTGGTTGTGGTCATTGTTATTAAGGTTTTCCTGGAAGGAACGGCGGCCATGTTGGTGTCCCAACTAATCCTCTGGGAATTGAGCTCTATTATCATGCAAACGTTTTCTTTTGTTTCAGAAGAAAGACAAAGTTACTGATCACGTGAGTGAAAACCCTCTTTAGGAACATTATCAAAACTTACTTCCCTCCTTTCCTTTCAGTTATATCATCCAATGTTCTCCTCACTGGGCAGCTGGAAACCCACACAATAGACCAAGCAAAGACAATATTTGATGTGAACACATTTTCTGTGATAAGTGTGGTCAGAGCGATTCTGCCGGTGATGAAGAAACAAAGAGACGGTCGCATAATCATCGTTAGTAATCAAGCTGGTATACAAGGCATTCCATTCCACGAAATCTACTGCGCCTCAAAATTTGCTGTCGAGGGATTCATGGAAAGTGTAGCACCAGAATGTCTAGCATTTAATATCCAGTAAGTTGACTCGCGAAATGTTTTTTTTTCTATTACGGAGTTTACCAAACGAAGACAGCGACAGTAGTGACAACGCCACAAAACAATAATTTCATTGGTTAAAAGGGAAGAAATCGTGCTGCACGTGGGGCCCGCATTTTAACACATATCTTTGACTGGTGATTCGGGAATACTCGGGAAAAAACCCAAGTACTCCTCTGCAGAAGTCGAACTTCCGACCTCTGCATTACTTATTCCGTTGCTCCACCGTAAAGCCCTAGTCACACGGTATAAACTAATCTAGGTTCAACCCGGGTTAGTTACCGTCGTGTGAACGCCGCAAACCCGGGTTCGACCTTGGTTAAAACCAGCCCATCTCCAGAAGTAGTTTCGACCCAGGTTACTTTTGAAGAAGTGTCGTGTGACGGTGTGAACGCAAACCTGGTTCGAGCCCGGGTTGTTCCCCGGGTTAATTTTAATCGCACACATGCACACTTGTACGTTTACCCGTCGAGCATTGCGTGTGCGTATTTCATGCCGGCACCTTGCACCAGTTTGATCGGGTGAGGTTGTTTGGACACGCGTGTGACAAAAGAATGGCTAAGTTGTCGAACGTCGTTCGGGCAATTCGAGATCTCCAGTTCAGATAGGAGACGAGCCGTTTTTGGGCAGAAACTCGACTCTTTTTCATCCGCCTTCTTCTCTCTTAACTCTTTCGATTCGTGAAACGTAACCACACTAACGCCAGAGCTGCGGCTTTAATTATAAAAATTTGCCTACAAATCTCCACCATGAACAAAGATCTGTCCTCCGTCATATTGTCGCTATTGCTACATTCAAAGTCCTGATCTGGAAGCAAATGCGCATGCGTGTAAAAATAAACCCGGGTTCGCCCCCTGCAAGCTACGTGTGTTCACATCAGTTTTCTGAACTTCTCCGTGTGAGCAAAGTAGGGATGAACCTGGGTTAATTTGAACCCGGGTCGAACCTAGGTTACCTTATGCCATGTGAGCTTAGGGCTTAAGTTATAAGGGGAATCGCGTGACAACAGTTAGTTGAACAACGGGCTGCCATGCGGGAGGTCGTGAGTTCAACTCCGGCCGGACCAACACTCAGTGTCTTTAAATAAATGAGGAGAAAGTGCTGCCTTTGTAATCAATTCTGAAAATGGTTAGACTTTCAAGTCTTCTCTGTAAACCCTAGGTCCCGTCTCAAGCCCTTGTTGGAAATCATATAGTATGGGACGTTAAAGAACCCACTCACTATTCGAAAAGAGTGGGAAACGTTGTCCCCGGAGTCATTGACTGACCCTAGTCTAGACGGGGGCATCTTTCATCGTTTTCTAAATTAATTGTAAACTGCGTAATAAGCAGTCTGGCCAAAAGTCCCCAACAAAGCATCGTAAATTAGTTCTGAAAAGCCCCGAGGAAAGAGACCAATAATTTCACTTCATTTCACTTCACAGCTGTGTCGCTATATTCTACACCACTTTACCATGGAATATGATGAAATAATTTCCCTCGAATTAAGAAAAAGTTCTTGCATCATTTATTTCCTTTATTTCATTTTATTTTTAATTTACAGTATTTTGAAAACACATATTAAACAATTCATGACTGGTCCCTCGAGAAGCAGTTAATTTCCTCGAGAATCTCAATGTTTCCCGGAGGCGCAGCCGAGGGAAAAATTGAGATTCGAGGAAAACAAAATTGTTTCCCGAGAGACCAGTCATTAAGTGATTTCTTATATAGCACAAAAAGAAAAACGAGCAATGGCAACAGCAACGGCTGTCGCCGGTCAACATTTGCGGGTAACAGTGCACGGTTACCCTCTGATGTCATAGATTTTGCAATCTTGCACGCTCAGAGACTTTTGGCGGGAAACAGTTTTATTGTTAGATGCCATGTGACCTCGAAGTAACCAATGAGAGCGCAGGCTGTTGGGGAAAAAATTCAGCTATATAAAAATCTCAGATACTAGTGCTTAAGGTTACAGCAGTGACTTACAATACCATACACAGACACAACAAAAAGAGATCTGCTTGCATAAACTATCAAAATTGGACAATTTTGCCGAAAAAACGCTGCGTTTGTTTGACAGTGACAATTAATTTGAATATGTCTTTCATCAGTTTTCTATCTTCTCCATGACAAGGGTTATGAAGTCCTCAATCTTGGGTACAGTGTAATTTAGTGCTTTACTCATGATATAAAGAAAGTACTTACCAATGAGCATTTCCAAGCATTTCAGGGGCGGATCTAGGGGGAGGATGCAGGGGGTAGCACCCCCACCCCCTGAGATAACCTGCCGCTTTTCTAATACAACAACAACAACAACAACAGAAAAAACGTTACCAGTTAGCTACGTCGTTCCTTAGTGCTGCAGTCCCTCCTAAGAAAAATCCTAGATCCCCGCCCCTGCATTTGATATTGATTTATCATTGACTACGTCACATTTTCCTTTTTTAGTTGTTCCATTATTGAAACAAGTATGATCAAAGGAGAAGAAAAAACGGCCCAAACTCTGGAGGTTTCAATCCACTCAAAGATGGAAAACGTCGACGACAATACGAAAAAACATCAAGATTCTTGCTCGGCAAAAATGCGGCGACAGGGTTCAGTGAAAAAACTTGACTTAAAGAGGGTGGCAGGATTTATCGAAGAGGTTATTGTTGAAGAACGGCCACATTTTAGATATCAGCTCAACAAGTCGGCCAAAGAAGCTGCGAAGGACAAATGGACAGATATTCATGGCGACTCAAATATTTTCGATGCAGCGGAGAAATATCTGTGTGTCGAAACAGAACGTGTAAAAGAAGTGCTAGATAGTTTGAATAGTGAAACTACGACGGATTAAGCGGTTTGAACTTGAGATATTTAAAAATAAACTGGATTATCAAGTCTTTCGAGCAGATAGAAGGCGAGTAGTTTTGATTTGAGTAGTGAGAACGTTGAGTGTTAACGTTTTCCCATGGAATGGCGAATAGGAGATCAGGTAGGCTGTTGCGATAGGATCTTTTAGCATCAGCCAGTTTATTCTTTCTGAAACAAGTATCCTTAATGGGAGATTAGGAAAGTAGAAACAGACAAGAAGAAAAAAGAACAAGAGAGACAGTCAGTTTTTTGGAAAAGGAAACAGAAAAGATTATAAAAGCTGGATTTCCCTGCTTTCAGAGACCTCTTTTCGTTTGCGTTCGCTGTGCTAACGAGTACGGGAAAAGAGACCTATGCCATGGGTCAAAACTCACCTTGATCCAACTGCCGTCCACAACCTTGGACAGCACTCTTCAAACCGCATACCCCATGATATGTTTGTTGGTTGTGACTTGAGCTCGCAGTGTCCCGCGCATTCCTTTACAGTATTTCCACTGTTGTTAAGTGAGCCCACACAACGTAAAGTATCACGTGAGGATTCGGTCGCTAAGTAACCACCGCGCATGGTCAACGCAATGAGTTTCGACCGTATACTCGTCAGCCCAGCGAAAACAAAAGAAAAGAGACCTCTGTTAGCAGGGAAAAGCTGGATTACAAGCTTGCAATTAGTATCTATACGAAACAATGGGACACAAACGATACCGAAATAAAGATGGGCTTCGTGAATGCAATTGTTAGAGGATAGAGCGGTTTTCAAACGAGTGTCGTAAAACCAAACCAAAGTGATTACTTTGGCCAATCAAAAAGGACGGAGGCAATCCAGTAAACCAATCAAAACTCGAAGTAATTACACGTAGCCGACACAAAACGCGGGAAAATGTGCACGGGCGAGCTACGATTGGTTTTGGTTTCACTTTTGATTGGTTGAAAAAGTGGCGCGAGAACTTTGAACTAATAACTGATTGAAGTAATGCAAAACCAAAGTAATTATCTAATTACTTTCGACACTCAATTGAAAACCACTCTATCAAAATAAGAACGACGAAGACGGCTACGAGAACGCCACAAAACAATGCGTTTAATGACCGAAGAAAAACGGATCTG
>NC_090881.1:13143988-13171488 GCF_036669935.1 Montipora foliosa
AAAGAGGAAAAAAATCCTCGTGCTGCGGTTGCAGCACGATTTTTAGCACATATTTTTGCTGTCCTCTGCACATCGACGACGTGAAATCACCAAATTTGAGGTTTTAACGACAACGTGAGCACGCAACAGAGAATCTTCTCCATGGCCTCGTCCACAAGTATCCGTATTCATTTGAAAACCCAACTTTTTTTCTCCGTTTCCAAAAAAAATCCGCATCCACACGTTGCGTTTTCGCCTGTCCACACGTGTACGATGAATCGATTGATTGATAACCCGACTGCGCATACCTTAGGCATGAGTGTTCGCTATTATGAGCCCGCGAAATAATAAATTGGCACCATCTTTAATTAGAATAGTCTGCATGAAGAAATACCAAAGCTAAATTTGCTTGAAAACAGGCAAATAGGTTTAAGGTCATCTTGAATAAGTTTATAATATTGCGCGGAGTTAATTGGAACTGATACTGTGACATCAGCATTTTCAAAAAGTTCCGGTTTCGTCCTTCCACACGTACACACGAAAACAATGTTTTTGAAAAGTTCCACTCTGACGAGCGTTTTTGAAAAGTTCCGTTTTAGTTATCGTTTTCATCAGATACGCGTGGACGGAAACCGTATTCGTAAAGAAGAAGTTGCATTTTCAAATGAAAACGGAGGAGGGGATCTATTTGGGACCACATTTCCTACAAAATGACATGACAGTTTATCTTCTCGGATTTCTCACCGGCCGCGAGGGTTTAAAGCCAAGATGTTTTAGCCACCTGTTTTTTCTATATGTTTCGGAAGATAATAAAAACAGCAAGTCTTGAACCTCTCAGAGAAAATGTTAATTTAACGAAAGTAAACAAATTTGGTAGAAATGTCGGGATATTCACTTACTTTCGCCAAAATTAAATAAAGGTATTGCGTATGTTTATTGTTCGACTTTTTTCGAAGATGTCTCACTTGTTTTTCTTATCGCCAAAAAGTGGAGTAAGAATCGTCTGTAATTTCGCTTAAATTTAAAGAGATACCGTGACAAGGAAATGAAGATATACCTGTGTTTTTTTAGTAAATTCAGGTACATCTGGCAAGTGATTTGGAAAAAAAATTGTTAAGAACAGAGAGTGATCACACGTAATATCTTTTAAAGTTTGTTTTGAGTAAAAAGGTTCATATTTTGGAGCGTTTTCTTGCTCATAATTAAATTCGAGTCACGGTTTTCTGCAGTTAGTACTTCTCTAGTGAGTGAAACGGGACTGAACTGTTTCCGTAGCTTTTTCAAATTTCCAAAACATTGAGTTCAATTTGTAAAAAAGATCGGGTGTTCTTTCCACTTTAAAATGACAAATAGTAAAATCTGAGACGTTGAGGTCCCCATATCGAGTTCCTTTCAAAGTGAGAACACCATCTGGTGTAGAGGACGCCCTCAGGAAGCCTGGAGAGAAAATCCCTTGAAGCACACACGGGAGATTTTCTTTGTGCCTACTTATTATGTCCCATGAGAAGTAAAAAGATATCTTTTAGGATATCTACGCAGTGATATCTGGAAGTATACAATTCGCAACAAAAAAACACCTCGCGCCTCATCCTTTCATTTATAAACTTTTTTTCGATATTTGGCAAACAAAGAGGTCATATTTCCCATTTATATGGTTAGCATAATAACATGCAGCAGGGGATTGTTAAAACAAATGTTAAAAGCATTAGGGCAGAAGGCGAATGATTTTGTCTTAAATTCAGATCACGACATGTAAAAGAACGATCCCATGTAACGTTTATCTTGATTGCATACGCCGGAGACACTTATTTGCCTTTTTGTTTTAACCCTAAGAAAGCATTCGGCTGTATTTTTTAATCAACGGATGAACATTAAATCATCTAAACTGGCAATTATATTTGACTAGTTGGTAGAAATGGGAGAACGACTCTTCAGTAGTCGTGACGATGATTGACTATACTTTCATTTTGGAATCTACAAATCTTCAACATTTGAAAAACACATTTCCAAAACCTTGATAACAAAATGATATAGGTTATCTTCACACCTCAGTCGATAAATTTATTAAATATCTACAATTCATTTTTACTCGAACCACTAAGTCCAAATTAATTTTACCGTCTTAAAAGACTTAAGCCGCGGAAAAACCAAGAAAACTAAACTTGTCTCTCTGGATATGTATAGTTTAATTTTGCTCGAATCTGGGTATTCATATACTTGCTTCTAGGTGCCTAGATGTTATATTCATCGCTGTATTGTTTTCAACAATTATTCTTCTAACGTTCACCGTTTTGAAACATTACAACGATTCAAACAGCCAGGTTCAAATTAGCGGGCTGTTTGCCATAAAAGTGTAAAATTTCTAATTCTAGCCATTTCTAGATCTATTTGTGGCTCAGAAACAGGCACGAAATGATTAAGAAATTAAATCTAATCGTTTAATTTTTCAGTGGCAAAAAAAACTTCGCTGCCAAAAATGTGGTTTTCAACCTCCATCATGATAATGTCTTTAACAAGAAAATCAAATTTCCTCCGTAATTGATGTCTTATGACAAAAGACTATCGTATAAAATTTGTCTGAGAGGTAAACTTCCTTTAGTTTAAGGGCATCCTCGGTCCCAATTCGGAAAATCTGACCACAATGATGCAGTTGAAGAGGCGAAGAGAACGTGATCCTTTGTTGACTTAAAGTGGCAGCTACAGAACTAAAACTCACTGATCGATCTCTTAGTTTTTTGATTGCGTCCATTCAAGGCCACAAGCTTCATCGCATGAATCCTCATCTAAGTCCACAGGCTCATGATCAGTTCTGGAATTGATAGAACCTCTAAATGCATGTTTCACCACAACATAAAGTAAAAGGAAGCCCATGATTGCAATGCAAGCCAGAAGCAGGGACGATGCAACTCCACCAGTAAAACTCCTCTCATCAAGAGCGTTTGACGAAGTATTATCCGATAACATCGAAATTCGGAAAAGCCAGCCGCAAATCTTCGCTGAATTTCTTGATGTCTTGGTGGCAGAAGCAAATTCAGTCAGGCGGATGTTGCGGAAGCAAATGCGGATTTTCCTCGGGGCACGATTAACATTTTGAGGAGCTTACTGACAAGTGAAAAAAAAAAAAAAAACATCGCATGAATATTAAAATGCAAAAGCCACTCTATTCATGCTGACCGTCTCCGAAAGGCCTCCAAGAGCCGAGATTTAAAGCCAAAGCTACATTATCCGGACCAGGAAAGTGATTTATAGCTCTTTAATTCCCCGTGCCTTATGTAAACAAGACGCCAGGTAGGCGTTCACGTGGGATGCACTGTAAATAAAAATGCTAGTTGTTGTTGATATTACGGGTGCTGTATCTGCTGAAACCTCTTCTTTCACTTTTTCTCTGGCTGTGAGACACATCTGAAAATCGAGGGCCGTTTGTTTTTCATTGTAAACACAAATTGTAACTTTCTTGTGATTGGCTAGTTTCTGTCAACTCTAGAAAGAGTGCAATTTGTCGAAAATAAAACGTCACATTTTATTGGGCACTGTTGTTTAAACGCACTATCTGTACAGATGATGTCGTGGTCTTTACTTTTTCTTTGTGATATGTCTTTGCCCTTTCCGCCCTGCTCCGATGGCGGTTTATTTTTCATTGTAGGATTTGTAGCCACTTTGCTCTTTCTGTTACTGTTACGTTTTTGTTGTTTCAGTTCATTAAAAAAACTCATTGACTGCATAATTTTTACTAACCTGCGACCAAGCGTAGTTTTCTTGACGAATCGTCTGCCGCCCACCTGTCAAGAGTGATGTTATTATGTGTCATGCTATAAATGTGAGCCAATCAGATTCTACCGGAAATTACCCTCACGCTGCGATTCAAGTAAAGACGCGACAAAAACAAAATAGCACTCTGGCTTTGATGTCTGCAATCAAAGCTATTTCTGCAAATCCTGCTTGACAGTTGGTGCAGTTTCTCTGTTCAAATCATCAAGGAACAAAGAATTTCGAGATAAAATGGCAGAAAAAGTCCGAATTCTTCATGTCATCATCAGGCGCAATCAACAGTACAATAAACTTCATTTAAACTCGAATATTTGAGATGCCAATGAAAGATGCTATAAAAATAGATATGAGGAAAATAGACTTCTAGTTTTTCAGCAGCAGCTACTCAGCTATCATTTTGTTAGAAGTGTGTTCAGATTGTTCAGCGATTCCGTAAACAGTGTCGAATTTCTCTGTCAAGCTCGGCTGATTCCCCGAATGTGGCAGCCCTAAAGTTCTATTCGGTCCTTTTTGGATTCGCAACTTATTGCTTCCGAATATATCCCAAAGGACTCGCCACAACTACAAGCGTTTTCGAGTTCGTGGGAGAAGAACCGTGATGCATTTTCTTCTAGAATGTTCGGGCCTGTATTAATAACACTATTGCCAAATCCCGTAGGAAGTACAACTGTTATCTCTTCTTTTACTCACACCAATTTTCGGATGCATTCTCTTCGCTCTTCCTTTAAAGGTTTTTGAAAAAAAAAATCTGAAGTTGAAGCAACAGCAGCTGTAAACAGAGCCTAAACATCACTCGTGTTCAAATCCTTCTCGGCGGCCATAATTTCATCAGCTGTTAACCGTGGCGTTCTAAAAATAGAAAGATACGCGCAAAGGTTGACTCATGGGGTTTGTATTGCAGAGGCAAACTCCTACTCATGGGCTTCTGACTCCGAACATTTGCTGCTTCTCTTTATAAAATACTTAGGATAGTACGCACTCTCTTATTGGTCAATAGCTGTGTTTAGATGAGAGTATGGAAACATGACTGTGACATCATACGAATTTTGACTGGTTATGTATTGTCAGGCGCGCTTTTTAATTGGCTGGTAGAAATATGAGCGTGTATCAAGAAAATCTGTTTCAAGCAAGAAGTAAAAAATCGGCATTTTCCTTCATTTGTCGAATTATCTTTGAGGAATATTTTATAAAAGCAACAGAGGACTTTTTTCCGAGTTTACACAACCTCATCTAAACACTTGGGGGAGTTGGGAGAATTCTTGACAGTTATGCAAACCCTTCGTGTTTAGATGAGGCTATGGAAACACGGAAAACGTCCTCTACTGCTTAAATTTTTATGATTTCAAGAAGCAACACCGTAATAGCGACACAAAAGGCCTCAGTGGGGTCATGTTTACTTAAATCAGGAATTTGAAATGTTCTGACAAAAATGCAACCCAAACATTTTTCAGTTGTGTCACTTCCGTTCGCGGTTTCAAAGTTTTCGAAATTTTGCTCCGGACCAAAATAAGGAATACTTCCTTCCGAGAATTTATTCTGAGGAGCTTTTCCGATTCCATTTCGGGCGAAAATAATAAGACACCTCATGCATGTCGTATATCCGACATGACAGTATCAAGCCGAGAGCGTCGTGACAAGCAGCTAATTTCCATATCTGAGCATGACGACACTGAAGCCATTTTTAAGCGTAAGGACATGAGAGCGATACTCAATTGGGCCCGATCGCAGGTTATACCGAATACAGATCCTTCAACGTCCTTCTGATCGATGGGTTTTCTGTAAAGGATAATTGGACACAATGTGATCTCTTATATTCTAGTCAAATAGTAGCCGCTGGTCAACGAGAGCGAAAAAAGATGAACTCACGCAGAACTCTGGGTAATGCTATTTCCATCATGGCGGATAAGGTTTAATTTTTAAGAACTCCAAATATCTTATGGCTCTAGATGGAGAAGAAAGCACACCAGTGCCAAACCTGGCACTGGAAACGATTGTGAAGCCAGCACTTCGCGAGGTAAGCTCAGCGCACAGACATTGACTTGAACAATAACCTTAAATTTGTCTCTCGACGAGCTGGTTGGAGAGAAATTATTGTCTTCTATATATGGAATAGATGTCTTCTATACTTTGGTTAATTTATAGTTCATTAAGAACAAATGGCTTCTCATTCAAAGAACGAGTTAAGAGATGATATTTCTCAATGGTGTGACTCTCGGGGATACTCGGGAAAAAGTCGGAGTGTTCTTAGCGCCTTGCTGGAGTCAAACCATAGCCTCTCCGTGGAGAGGCTATGGTCAAACCTACAGTGTACAGTACCACCTTATACATGAGGCTTCCGATTACTAGTTCGGATGCTCGACTCCTGCAATGGAGCACTCGGATTTTTTCCGAATATCCACGAATCGCCATTGAAAGATATCATCTCTTCATTTCAATGTAGCGGGGTTAACAATTTCGATCTCAGTCATTTATTTCAAAGAACGAATTGTTTGTTACATATTTTTATTGGAGGAGGCATTGGTACATAGATTGGTGTGAAGGAGTTTAATAATTTGTCGATCCTATAAACAGCTCTGAGAAATATGAAATTTGATAGGCCACTTGCAGAAATACCATAATACTCTTCGTTTGCCCTCCAAAATTTTGCAGAAGCATAAATTGTTTCCAGTTGTTCTCTTGAGACAATTTGCTTATGCAAAAATTTTGGTGGGCAAACAAAGAGTATTTTGGTACTTTTGAAAGTGGCCTATTGACTTTAATATACATGTAAACTAGTAATTACCTTGAGTAAGTGGAATGCCGCTGAGAGGCATCAAAATGGATCACGTGCCATGTGCAGCAACACTGCCCTTGATACTGTGGGCATTACGCGGGCATCCAGAAATCTGCCCATCTCAAAACGAACACGATAAGAATGGCTGCCTCGTAACCTCCGTAGCAATAATATACACTTAATGTATGGTCCTGAGGGAAACAGTGAGTTTTGTTTTCCCAAGAGTCCTGAAACATCAGGACTCAAGGGAAAACAAAACTACATACATGTAACTAGTTTCCTGAGGGACCAGACATTAAGTGCTTTGTTATAAATGTATGTTTAGACTTTTCCTTCATCAATCACAGCAAAACATCTGGAGCGGGCAGCAACTGCGGATTTGTATCCCAGTGGAAAAACATTTGAATTATTTTGATCAGGGGCATGTGACCAAGGATCAACCAATCACAGTGTTTGTTTTGTTGAGTGAAGGTCTACGTATATAAAAATAAGAATTATTGCCCTCTTTGATAATTATTTACCTGTGCTATATTCTTGTGTATTATTGCTTGTTGTTTTAGTTGGAACCTACCTTTGATGCAGAAGTGGTTGAAAAGCTACGAGCTGCTTTTGCTAAGGTTGGGAAAAAAGAGTTATTGTAGGGTAATTTTATCATTTTTTTTACCAAATTTCAATTAATTTTATGCCATGTTTATTCTTTGATTACACTCATGTGATAAGACTGCCATATTGGTGCCAAAACAATAGAAAAATGGTCATGTAGCTTAAGGTTTGCATACCGGTAATAATAGAGTCAATTCCCAAATGAGTTTTCAGTATTGTTCTTTCCACCAACATGGTCGCCGACCTTATCGCAATCTAATCACACTTAAAACATTATTAACACTGTTTACAATGCAATATTTGCGTGGTTTACAATACTAATACTAATATAAATTACGGGACGCATAAAATACAAAAAAAAAAAAAAAACACGGTCGCCATAACGTCAGGTGAAATCAAAGAAGACTGGCGGCTGTTGCAAGTTACATGTAGGTTAGGTTCCACATGGATGAAAAAAAAAAAAACCAAACTGTCAGTTCACTTGTTTCAAAGTTGGCTCTCTTGTCCCATTGGAAGTACTGTACCCATCGCCACTGGACTTTGTGTACATGTACTAGTAACGATGAAAGCTGACAAATGCTTCAAATGACAATTTTGAACATAATATTATTTTAAGGATAGTACTTATCACAATAATTTTATTACTGAATGCTAATGGTTTCAAAATAAGTGCATGGACATAAATACTGTTTATCAGCAGTAGTGTCCAAAGATGTGATGCTCTGCAATCTCCTAATTGAAGATGCCCTGGACAGACAGAAGTGGAATGCAAATATTTTCGATAATTACAGACAGCCAATGAAAAGCATTGGCCACCTCTCCAAGGGAAGTTGGTCACTTTTTTTCCCTAAATTGAAATACATGTAATTTAAAACAGATTCTACTTTCAAAGCTAATATTAAAATACTTACATACTTACATACATGTACTTAATTGACCACTCCCTATAGGGGCCTTTCAGGGCCAATGAAACATAATCAATGAAATGACATAACAGAACAACAACAACTGTTAAGAATCCCAACTGGCCGGAGGCAAACCAGTTGGCTATTTACAAGTGCGTCCGAGAAGTTAAACCAGGGACTAACATGAACAAATTCAATGAGTGGCCAGAATGGGGCTAGACTCCGGGGAATCTGTATCTCAAGGCAAGGGTCCTAACCACTGCGTCACACTGCCTCCTGAAAATAATGTTCATTTTCGCAATGACAGCTTGAAGTCGTCTGAACATGACCATCAATTTTGCTTTTGAGATGTGTTGTTTGGCAGGGTCCTTTTAAAAACGTGTCCCCAGACATTCCATGAGAAAGGTACTGTTTACGCCCTTTCTTGATACAGTCAGATACTCTTGCCAAACCAACTGCCAACTTTAAATTTTACTGAAACCTCCATGATAATGATGACGATTCTTTGAAATGGGTGACGCCCAAACCACATAGGCTAGTTTGTGATTTGAAAACCTTGACTGGCTATAATTTGGTCATTTGGACATTTGGACATTTCTAAGTACATACATGTACATGTATACAATGTACTGGACTGTTTTCTGGGAATAACTATAAAGAAAAAATCAATCAAATGTGGTTGGTTAAGTGATAGTTTGCATTATTTCTCTTAAGGCTGAGAAAGAGATTCCAGGGGTCACACAACAAATTGTTGGAGAAATTTTGAAATCAGGTACAAACTACATAATAATTATTGTCTGGCTATATTAGAACCTCTCTTTGATAATATTCTGTTTGCAATTCATGCACGACATCTTTTTCTGTTCATTTACATAAATTCTTCACTATTTGTGTTTAATACTTTTATCATTAAGGTGAATAGACATGTACAGTGTATAATAAATGACTTTGCAGTTTATTTGAACGTTTGTGCTCTTTGTCTGATCATTTGGAGAGTTTGTTGCCAGGTTGTGCACTTTATTAGAATGTTTATTTGATTTTGTTTGCAAGATAAAGGACATCATTTAAAGCTATGTAAAAAAACCGTATTCTGTCTGTTTGCGATCCCTATGCTTTTAATAGCTGTTGAACAGAAAAATTGTTGGTGTCTGTTTTCGCTTTCACAATAACATTTTCATTCATACCAAAAAAAGTCTATTTTTATGACAGATAACTTCAAGAAGGTCATTCTAGAGCACAGAAAAACAGACAATACCTTTTTTTGACTAAACTTCCTTGGCAGGAACTGTATTAATTTATAACACCCGTGAGTGTATCATGACAAAAATCTGTTAACACAACTTGCATGAGCACTGACAGTCGAAAGGAAACAATGATTAGACACAAACAAAGTTGGTAAATACTCTGTAAAAGGAATTCCCAAACTGCCCTCCTTTGATTCATGAGTAAAATTGTCTGGCGTTAGACAGAGTAAACTCTAGAAAGTCTCACTTCTAGGAGTCAATAGGTTAATGGGGACATAGTTTTGGAGTGGATGTAGAGGTGCTTAACCCTTTTCTGCCCAAGAGTGACAGTTATAGATTTTACTCTGTCCAATGCCAGTCAATTTTACTCATCAATAATAATAATAATAATAATAATAATAATAATAATAATAATAATAATAATAATAATAATAATTTAAATTATTATTATTATTATTCACCCCAACTGATGTGTCATTTCATTTGAATCTGATTTCAACCAACGTTAATTTTTTTTAATATTTAAACTTAAACTTTTTTTTTATTGCCTGTTTTTATTTTCAGCATCTTTTAACTTACCAGTAAACATGAATGAAGTTCTTCTTCTCTGTGCTGCAAACAACAGCCAAGGTTAGTTTGTTTATTTGACTTTGTGTTTTTCATCATGATTGATGGTGATGATGTACATGTACTTCAAAATTTCCACATCCTAAAGCGAACAACATGTACTAATGCCATTAAGACCACACATTTGGAGAATGAATTTAATTTTGTGACAACCAGTTGCCAAGGGCGTAAAAATTTAATAGCTTGACAGGATGGTCAAATGGTCTTGCAGTGTTAATTGACAATGCTGGGAGGCCTTCTTGGGGGAACAGCTGACAGTAGAGTCAACCCTTGAAGCTGACAAAATGAGACTAAAATAACAAGTGACCTCCGTGCACTGAAGAACTTTAACAACAACATGGGAAGCAATCCACTTGTGTCCCCAATTAGTTTTTCCTAAGCTACATGTAAATACTATTGACACTTAAATAAAGTCTATCATCATCATCATCATTATTATTATCTCCATAAAACAGAATTGTTAAATTAATGCTAATTACAGGTTCTTTAAGAAACAAGAATGGCCATTTACAGCGTAGTTAGTACACTAAGATTGAGAAATGCAACTACTGTGACAGTATCGATGTTTGAAGGTGTAATGCACATGCCGTGAGAAGAATGATAGGTAAAATGGAGAAGTAATCTTTGCACTTAACTACACAAAATTTAAAGCAATTGTCTCTTGTAATTATACATTTTCATCTGAAAAATTCAAGTGTTTTCAATGAGATTTGAACCCGTGACCTCTGCGACGCTGGTGCATGCTCTTTGCTACCAAGTGAGCTACTGTACTGTGTGAAGCCACACAGTTTGGAGCAGAGACCTGTTTCTTGAAAGTCCCGAAAACTTTGCGGGCCCGAAAAGCCAATTATGAAACTGTCAACCGCTTGTTTTGGAAAGCAGATTTTTTGACATTTTTACAAGGTAACAAAAAACCAAATGAGTTAATGACTGTGAAGTTTGACGACTTAAATCCTCTCCGTTCTTGAGATACGGAGGGAATTGTGACACCTGAAATTGGCCCGTAAAGTTTTGGGACTTTTGACAAACGGACCCCAGGTCAATTTGTTGGGATCATGTTTTTCCATGAAAGGACTTGCTGATTGAAATAAATACATGCATACAATCATGTAATTAACTTTTATTTGAAGTGCGTGTTAAAGACGAAATGGAGAAGTACATGTACATACATCTTTGCACTTACACCTGTACATGTACATTGTACCTGCTCCCAATTGAGTGGCTTCATAGCTCAGTTGGTAGAGCATTACACTGGCATCGCAGAGGTCATGGGTTTGAATCCTGTTGAAGCCAGCCCTGAATTTTTTAGGTGTCTGTAAGAGACAATAATGATATTATTGCTTAAATTGTGTAGATACACATGTAAGTGCAAAGATTACTTCTCCATTTCGCCTATAACACGCCCTTCAAATATGCATTTTATTTCATTCAAGAATGATAGACTAATTGCATGGCAAAAGGTGAAAAGACATAAGAAAAATGAGAGGAGTTGGTGCAGGTTACAATGGTTTCTAGGACTCTGATTTCTCAGTTGTCATTAATTTTGCTGCCTAGCGACTAGTCTATCAACAAGGAGGAGGTTGAAAAGAAATTTGTGGCAAAACAACAGAGGTGTTTGTGACCATAAAATCCTATCTGCTCAACAAAAGATGCTATGGTTGCCGCTGTTAGAAGACCTTAACCAATGCACCCTTAAACCAGGCATACTTAGTATTTTACATGTACTCTGTCTAACGCCAGACGATTTTACTCGTCAATGGGGAACCCCCAGGAGTCAATGGGTTAATAATAGACTTGTGGAATGTGAAGTGTATCAGACTCTCCTCTTCCCCAGTATTCAAACTTGTTTCCCCAAATTTTGAGCATGGTCAAAGTTTTGCTTTAAAAAAGGTGTACAATGTAGATCACAGCTTTGGTTTACATCCACAGATTATTCCTTCACCATAAAAGAACCCGAGTTTGCCTCATTATCTAAGAAAGCAAAAGGTAATCACTGCAAAAAATTAATGATAATCAAGGCTGCTGCCTAAGAAAATTTTAAAGGGGCCCTCAGAGCTAAATGCTGAGAACTTAGGAGCCCAACATATGAAGTGAAAGGTGTTGCTGTGAAAAATTAAGGCGCCCAGAGCTATTCTTTGGGAGCCCCAGGCTACCGGGCTCCTGTTAGGCAACAGCCTTGGATAATAATTATCATGAGCTCTTACATGTACATTGTAAAGAAAATTACAGCCTGTCGTGTCACTTAGACACTGTATACGTTATCAGTGAGTGAGATGAGCCAGCCATGTAATTTTGTCAGTAATATTGTCTTAGACCTTGCCCAAGGCCTCATTCTAAATTAATTTTTGTTGTAGATCTGAAGGCCATCTTAGCGAAAATTCCTGCTGAAATCAGCAACAGACAAAAGTTTCTTCAAACGATAAAGTGAGTGTCACATGTGATTTGAAATGGATGGGCCATCATTCTGCATAAGTTGTAACTTTTTCCCCTGCATTATTAGATCTTATTTTGTGTACATGTATGTACATTGTATGTTACTTTGTGCAGTAATATTAAGACTAGTTGTTGCCCTTGCAGTCATAATAATAACAATTATAAATCGATGTATTTTTCCTTCCATTTCATTGGCCGAGAGCCCACCACGTGACCTGTAAATAACTGCCTACAAATAAGTGTTTTGCTGCAAATAATATTCAGCTCATGCGTTATTGAAACCATGCTCTTGTGTGATAAAGGCAGTCAGCTTTTCTGAGATTTCAGGAATTGATTTAATGTTTCGAATTGTGAAAAACAAACTCAGTCATTGCATGATAAAACAATTATTGAACTCGCAAAGTATCGTGATTTGTCAGTGCTCAGCTAATAATATTGATCTGCTTGCCGCTGACAAATCATGACATTTTGCTCAAGCTCGCCGAATAATATTGTTCATTATTGTGACTACGTGTATATTATTACCGGTATTTTAATAACAATATTACTACATGTACAACTTGTATAATAGTGATGGCTGACCCTATCAAACTCTAGCATTGATTGCTTGGAAGTGTATTGGCAAACTAAGTTTTTTATTGTACTTGTAGGGACATTGCAACTGCTATTAAGGATCTGTTGGATGCTGTTAATGATGTTTTTAAGCATTGTCAGTCAGTTGGAAAGATGGCACAGTATAAAGAGGTAAACGTTTTACTTTTAAACAACTGACATTACAGGATTGAATGCCTCCTTTTCATAATACTGGTTTCGCTGTGCCGTGAGCAATGGCGGAGTTCAAAAGGTGTTAAAGTTATATATAGTACATGTAACAGATACTGTAAAATACTAAGAATGGAGTCTCTGAAGCCTTATCCATCCTGCAGGATGTTGGTTTTAAACCAAGATTACAGTAGAATTTTCAGTAGGTTCTTATTTTAGAAAACTGAAGACACAGATGAAATGTAACACAGCATTTAATGGACACTGCTCTAGAGTACTTTGGAAATATAAATTTACTGTATGGTTATCTAAGCTGTATTCTAGATAACTATTTACAGTGTAATACAGGAATATATTTCATATCACATGTGCCCTGTAGTATATAGTTATCTGTGCTGATCGCTGGTGCCTCTATCAAATTAAGAACCTACATGTATTTGGGCTAAGTTTGAAAAATCTAGGTTCTTATACGTGACTTTTTACTGTATTTTGAAGTTCCTGTATAATATGTCGTAGTTAGAATTTTTCCTTAGTTAAATATTTTTCCAGACTACAGCAGTGTTTTTTTTTTTAACTTTCCTTTGTTTTATAGACATCATAATTTGAAACAAAGGAAGCAAAAACAAACTGGGTCTTCAGGAACAATTTTTAACCAGGGAATATGTTATATATCTGACATAAAGTATTTCGTACTCTTTACCGTATGCATTGTGTAAAAGCGGTGAAAATTTGTCGGAAAACTAGATTTTAAAAATACAACTTACTGTAGGTGACATACAACTTTGAAAAACAATGACAGTTTCAAAGAAAATAAAGCAGTCTTAAGACACACTTTATAAAGAAAATAAAGCAGTCTTAAGACACACTTTATAACATTTCTTTGGCAATCAGTGGTTTTAATACTGACAGCGGATGAAAAGCATTAGCAAAGTTCTTCACTCGGAGAATTGTGCTACTTTTTCCCTAAATTGAAGTACTATATTTACTCGATGGAAGTAGTAAATGCCGCCTTTGATTAAACGCCGCAAATGGAAGAAAAAGTACCAATAAACGCCGCCCTCAAATAAACGCCGCACCCAAATAAACGCCGCACCCAATGTGGCGTATGTGGCGTTTATTCGAGGATTGTAAGAAAAAACAAGTACACGTTACAACTCAGTAATTTAAACCAACCCTGGAAATTTATTTTCCTGTATGAAGATGTTTTTAAGTTCAAACCCTCTGCCAACTTCAGAGTTTTAATATTGAAATCCCTAAGCAGTGGTTTGGTGAATGTGTTTTCAGTACTGGGAGCTAGGGTATTGGTTTGTGTGAAGCCCATGGTCTCCTTAGTCATTGGCCCCCTACTGAAGGAGAATTTCTTGTTCTTGGAGGGTGAACGCTTATATGTAGGATACTTTAGACATACTTTTAGGATTGGATGATTTATCTCCTACAATAGACCATTTTCGAATTCTCACGGCTGGACTGGATCTAGCATACAATGGACGCTAATGCGGCAAATTAATTTGCCACGGTGTGAAAAGATTTGCCCGCATTAGCCTCCATTTCATGCTAGATCCAGTCCAGCCGTGAGAGTTCGAAAATGGTCTATTTAGAGGGCTTCAGTCGATGAATTATCTGTACAAATTCTGTCCCGAAGAATCCATCCGTGTAAACAAAACAATCAGACACCGTACAACATGCTCAGAGTGCCACTTAGAAATCATCCAATACTTAAGAAGACTGTGCGCACAAGAAATACAACCTTTTGTCATTATGTTACTGTACATTCAAATAAACCAGCGCAGAACGAAAAAGCATGCACCCAACTCTACCAGGAAATCTTGGAACTCTCTACCAAAAACTTTGCTTTCTCAAAGTTTGAGAAAACGGCAGCGAAAGACAAACACGCGTTGCTCATATAACGATGGAAGCATGTACAGTAAATTCTCTACTTTTTGCCCAAAATTTGACAATTGTCCCAAAGTCTATTGACCCGGATTGTAGGTATCATTGTGGTAGCGAATTGGTTGTGCAACTTCACCTTAGTTCCTGGTGACGATAAGCCCTTCGCTTGGACTCCCTCCCTGCTATGTGACCATAAACTTCCCACAAGTTCGGTATTTAGAATTTTAAAGGCCATTTTGGATATGCGACTAACTATGTTATTTGTCATGTGTCCATTATGTATGGAATTTGTTTCTCCCCAGGCTTTGGAACGGAACAAGAAGGAATTTGTTAAGTATTCCAAAAACTTCAGTGATACCTTAAAGCAGTACTTCAAGGATCAAAGGTTTGATTGCAGGATCTTCCTTTGGGAAGTAGATAACAACAACAACAGCTACAACTACAACTGCAACAAATGAATACATTAAATTAATAAATAAAATAAAAATAAATTATTACAATGTTTTACAATATTAACATTAATAATAACAATAGCAGCAACAACCTTTACACCCCAAAGAGTCGAAAGTTGCTTTGGCATGGTCACACTTTGTTTTTGTTATTGTTGTATTGTAATTGTTCTTGCAGTTGTAGTTGTTATTATTGGTATTGCTGTTATAGAGCGAGTTTCAATCGATTTCCGTAAAACCAAAACCAAAGTAATTACTTTGGCCAATCAAAAAGGACGGAGACAAACCAAAAAACCAATCAAAGATCGAAGTAATTACACGTAGCCGACACAAAGCGCGGGAAAATGTGCACGTGCGAGCCACTGTTGGTTTTGGTTTCACTTCTGATTCGTTGAAAAAATGGCGCGAGAACTTTGAACCAATCACTGAGTGAAGTAATGCAAAACCAAAGCAATTCACTAATTACGTTCGTCATTCAATTTGTTGTTTTGGTTGTACAGCTGTTATTGTTATTGTTATTGTAGTTGTTGTTTTGGTTTTTTGTTTCAGGGCAGAAGCGGTTTATGTCAGCGCCAACAGACTTATCAATCAGACAAACCATATCTTGTACATGTTTAAACTCGCTGGGGGATCATGAACTATTTCACGAAAGTAGCTTTGTAAAATAAATTCACCTTTTGTATTATTTTATCAGCTTATTAGTGCTTTCAGTTGTCTTGTTTTGTTCAGTTTGTAGCCAGTAACACTGGGAGTAATAAAGCTTGTCCACACTAAACGTAAATCTTGTTCTTTTAATATGAATTCATGATCAGAGCGTCATTCCCAGGACGATGCGTAGGCTGTCTTCATTTTAAAGGGGCTATGTCACGTTACCGATCCGTGTTTCGGGAAAATCTTTAGTTAATCACGAGAAAAGAACTCGAAAATGGTAATATGGAATTCCTTTAATGATAAAATTATCGTAACATCACAAACAAGATCATTCTGAACAAAAACGACCCTTATCCAGGCTTTTGATCGTAACTGCGTTGTACCCCAGTTTTAAGTTCCTCGTTTGTAGAATGTGAAACAAAGACATTCATGTAGGAATATATATGGAATATTTTATTACTTGCCTTCATTAAAAGGTGACTTTCGTTAAACTACCATCAAGTTACACAGTTGAGTGATTTAGTAAGACGAAGGGACAAATTTCATTGCATTAAGTCCTTATTTATTTGACATATAGGCAACATGAACGAAACGTCAGGTTTGACCATTTCTCAGAATTTTAATAATTGGACAATCCTAACCTTTTCATTTTTAATTATGCATTTAACTCGTAGTTTTCTTTTTATTACGTGACATTTCTTGACTAATGACGTCATAATGCTTGTTTTGGACATTTTGGAATGTTTATCCAAAAAATTTCCGACAACTTTTTGCTTGAAACTGCTTAAAACAATCATGAACGTATAATTGTGCCTATTAATGTGGCATCGTTCATTTTTATTGTGACTTCTATGGACATTTATATTGTGACTTGACCTTTTTTTCCTTTTAATTCCAAATTAACGTTTCCGTGAAGATAGGGATATGATTAAAAAGTCAGAATGATAAAGCCTCGATAGGGGTACTTGAGCAAGGAACAAAAAAACATTGATATAAGATGACTTTTCAATCCTTTTTTCCGATAAAAGGTTTACATTGTTTTTAGCCGTTAAAAAGTCACGTAACACATTTCAGAGCGAGTAATGAGCTAAGCATGCAGATTTTAAGTTAATGTCGATTGGATAAATACTTCCTTGTAAAACAAAAATATTCTAATTTATGAGTTTAGTCAAGACTTAAGACACTGGAGTCAAGAGTTACAAAGGGACCAGTCATAATTTAAGTTGAAGGGAGGGTGGAGGAGAAATTGGGGACCTTTAATTTTTTTTGGATGGAATATGGGGGGCCTTAAAATGCCGAAAGATGACCTTGGGGGAGTCTTCAAGTTTCTTTTAAGTAGCATCCCTACTGAGCAGCATGATACTTGAGTAAGGACCTGATTTTGATTCAGTTTTACACTAAGTCCTATATTGTGTAATACTAAAACAATTTCATCAGCATTTTGACAAAAAGATTTAATGCTCAAATAGTAGGTGCATCAACACAACATCCATTATAGTGTAACACTGAAACAATTTCATCGGCATTTTAACAAATGATTACATGCATAAAGTAATGTTATACAATCTTACTATCCGAATCATAACTTGTAGATGAGGTTGATGTGGACTCACTGTCTGTGTCACTGTCAAGTTTTTTGCTATTAGAGCATGTACTGCTCATATAAAAAGCAGTAAGCTTTGGCTGATTATCTTCTTTCTTCCTTGAAGCGGTCCTGTCGGCCTCTAATCTTTCGATGGTTTGTCTTATCTCAATTATGACACAATCACTGATATATCCTTGCTCTATAAGCTGTTTGAGAGGCTCTAGGTGAAATCTCTTTTTCAGTTTAGTGTGAAGTGCTTCTCTGTTGGGGTTATTACTATCAATCACAGGAATACTGGCTTTTTGAGTGATATCTATTTCTCCATTCCCAGTCAAAAGCTTACACACCTCTTTAGCCTGCCTTGACAATACTTTCAGCTTCTTGGTCTTGTTTTTTCTTTTTTGTTCTTTCATTCTTCTCTTCCTTCTCACTTCTTCAGCCTTAGTGTAGGTATTTTGGTTATATCTTCTACGTAAAGCAAGAAGTACGGTATTGACATTGTTCAGCATGTGAAAAAGTGTTCCCTTTATTTCTTCTAATGCTTGAAGCTTTGCTTCAACATACCTTACTGTGCTCTTTCCCCCCTGGAACTAAATCAAGGAAGGGAAGATAACAATTTTTCTTTTTATCTAACAGTCTGTTTGTAATACCTTGAGAGGAATTCATCTTTTTTTCTCCAAGGCACCTATAGCTCTTTCACACCAAAAAACATCTTCAGAAGTGGCATCATGTGGAATAGATTGTAACCTTTGAATGTTTTACGAATGACCACTATCTGAGTTTGCTGAATTGCTCTTGATTTCATCCACTTTCACAGCAATACTGGCTTTTTGTTCTTTCATTCTTCTCTTCCTTCTCACTTCTTCGGCTTTAGTGAAAGTATTTTGGTTATATCTTCTACGTAAGGCAAGAAGTACTGTATTGACATTGTCCAGCATGTGAAAAAGTGTTCCCTTTATTTCTTCTAAAGTTTTAAGCTTTAGTTCAACATACCTTACTGTGCTCTTTTCCTCTGGAACTAAATCTTTTTCTCTGACAGTCTGTTCGTAATACATTGAGAGGAATTCATCATTTTCTCCAAGGCACCTATAGCTCTTTCACACCGAAAAACATCTTCAGAATTTGCAGCATGTGGAATAGATTGTAACCTTTGAATGTTTTACGAATGACCACTATCTGAGTTTGCTGAATTGCTTTTGATTTCATCCACTTTTGAAGCCAAAGAGTTTATATCACTTTCTATTTCAAATCTCCACCTTCTTTCAGCAATTAAGTAATGTTGGAATCGTTCCTTTGAAGAAAAATCTGTAAAACACTCAGTGTATAAAACAGATACAACATCATTATAGTATTGGAGTCGTGCACTGTGAGGGTTTGGAATCGGATAATATAACTTTCAAATGGCTGAGCTTCTTTAATTTGATTCGTTTTGTCTACAACCAACATCCCGCTGCCTGAGCTAGCTTTGAAAGTAGCTTGAATTGTTTACTGGAATGTGACTTTGTCACCAAGTTAAAGTTTAATTGTACAGGAACTGACGGCTTGGAAATGACTTTAAGCTTGATTTTTGTCGAGGCAGTAAAATCGTCTGGTACGTTTATCCATTCTTCTCACTCGTTGTCATAATGCTGCAGTATCAGATCGTTTGTAATACTTATCTGAAAAGCCTTTTTAAAAGCCTCTGTTAAATCGCTTCTACTTGCTCCAAAGTTGGCCTTGATTTTCTCTTCGCCAAACATAAAGAGTACTGATACTGCTAATTCTTCCTCTAGAGCAGCCATTTAACAACTTTGTAACCCGGACTGAAATCTACCCATAAAGCAATGTAGCACTAGTAGAACCCACTGCTTTTGTAGCTTGTTTTAGGAACGCCTGATGGTTATTGCAGAAAACTACTATGGACAGTGTTTTCAGGTATGTAATTTAAAAAAACTTTTTCTCGTAGTGAGGTTGAGGTGGGATTACCGAAAGAACCATTTCCTGGAAGACCACAACATGCAAGATGAAGTGACTTTACGTCGCTCTAACGATGCGCGATCATTTAACAGGCAAAACTCTAAAACGGCATCTCAAAATGTCAGAAAATCGAGCCAAACTTGTTCGTTAAGTGAAATTTTGCCACATTTAAGATTGTTATTGTAAAAAAAAACAAAACAAGCGAAGGAGCACGAGAAGATGAACGGTCTGATTGCGGTGTATTATGAGCTTATATCTCCGGAAATCGGCAGCGGTGGTAAGGAATCTCTAAAGAGTATCCTTTCTTTAGACTACTGTCTCGAAATATTTTAGGGTATAAAACAGACTTTGTTCCTGGATCACCCCTCACAAAGAATGAGAAAGTTTCCTTTCAAGACTGCTTACTACATGATAGGTATGGTCTACTAGTGTACATTGTGAACACACAATTCCAAACAAGCAAGTTTGTGGTACTCAGGCCTGATGACATAAACTTAACTGAAATTTTTCACAAGTTAATCACTTCATCTGTCTCTAAAGCTGAAATTGAAAAGCAGTTGACTAGCGACATACTCAGAATTATTTTGGATACAATAGACACATGCAGAATGGGACATGAAAGTGGCGAAGACTTTACTTACATGATACAAACGATCTTACTCCGAACTTGAGAATCTCGGCATTAACATCGATTCAATTAAAAGAGACAATCAGAAGGTAATAGATGTTGCAGGTGAGTGGCAGAATGCGATGATAGCTGCTGAACTTTGCGCCTCAAACAACAGCTGTCTTCCTACCAAATAGAATTGGAAAGTCTCACTAGCCTGAAGCAGAGAAGAAAGAGTCTGGGATGCAGGAATAAAAAAACAGAGGGACAAACTGAGTTCACTCAAGATAGAATCCGTGATACTGAATGCTTAATGGCAGATGTAAAGGGTCAAAAGGTGAAGCAGATGATAAAACGCAAGGCTAAATCATTATTTGAAGAAAATAGAATTAAAAGAAGGAAGATCTCTTCACAAGGAAGACCGTCTCAGTTGCTGGACAGCTAAGATGAAGAATTTGTAACAAAATGCATAGAAGACAAGGCCACATACCACGGTCGTCGACATGACACCGTTATATACACAAACAAGAGAGTGAAAAAAAGTGACCTTCTTGATATTGCCAACTATAAGCTTTTACAAAAAGGAAAACAAGCGATTAGATCTGCCAACACCGTTTACAACCGATCACGACCTAGAAATATTAAATCTTTGCAAGCACGGCGACATTGTGGGAAAGGCCCTTTTTGCTTCAAAAAGCCCCTTAAAGCAGAGGACAATGATAACGAGAATACACACTTTCAAAGAGGCCACATTAAAAACATCAAGGTTATCTTTCTTTTCTAATAATGTAGACACGCAAACCCGCAACTATTGCGTCATGCGCAGCACTGATGACAAAGCTTATTTACGTCCTGGTACATCAGAGGGATTTGAAAAGAGGAGGAATGTCAGAATTTTGACCCTTACTGATGTTAATCGAGCACGAACATTACCGAAAAGCTTAGTGTATATTACTCCAGCTGCACACCGTATATTTACTACGAAAGGCCCGATTAAAGACGACGAGAAGACATTAGAGACAGAAGAAGGTCATCATTTTGTTTATGTAAGACCCAAGGCAATAATTGGAAGTTCCGGACCTGATGTATTTCAAACTGAATGAGCACACTTACACAAAAGCATTTCGTGGTTTTTGTGCGCATGTTCATGATTACCTGTTTCAATATATGGATATGAGCGATGTAGTGGATATGAGCAAAGTAACCACAAAGGCGGATTGCCCTCACCGTTTGTATAAAGCCAGCCGTGATGATCATTTACAGAGGGGCCTCAAAAGAGCCTTAGAAACGTTTGACATGGATACCTCACTGACTGATGCAGAGAAAACTTTAATTACTACACGTGTCATACCTACATTGTCTCAAATTCAGAGTACCCTTCATATCTTCCTCGGAATTTACTGGCGTTAGTGTAGGAGAAATAATGATCCTGAATGCGAGAGTCAAAGATACTTCTACCAGTCTCTTTGAAATTTTCGAAAACTTGAAGTTGGCGTTTCAAACTATCTTGTGAGGTTCGGAGACGCAGAAAACATGGTTGCTATTGAGTAGGGGTCTGAAAATAATTTGGAATAAAAAGCACTTTCTCCTCCACCCCACCCCTCCCCCCCCCCCTCCAACTTAAATTATGACTGGTCCCTAAGCTTATGACTTAGCTTATGGTCCTGTGGTGACGAATGTTTTCTCGTCAGCGAGACTGGTTCCCGCGCTTTCCTGGAATCCACACAATGCAGGAATGTTGAAAATTATTTAGCTGCTTTATTATGTGACGGGGTGGTTTTGCACAGATCCGTTAGTAGCCACTTTATCTTATACAATAATCTCAATAATGCCTAAAGTACCCCCCTGGTATTTTGCTCACATTGTGTAAGTAATGACAGTCAAAATGACAGACAGCCAGATATCAACACTTTCCACAAGATTTTTTCAGGTCAGATGACTGGGACAATGAAATCAACAGAAATCTAGAGATCAATTAAATTTAAGCATACCACAACCTAGCGTGTCCTGCAAAGCAACACAGAGCTGAAAAAGAGAGAGCATCACCATCTACCAGACAAACCATTGCTTCTTCTGTGGACAACCAAGTCACAGAAGAATCTATGGCTCTCGTATCACATGTCAGAGGTTAAAACTTCTGTTGTGTCAAAACCCTCAGCGTTTTTTGAGGAATTGCCCTCAAGCGAAAAACAATAAACGAAAAATGTTTTCAGTTTAAAATTCACAACTTTAAGGCCTTCAACGGTGTGACCGAAACACGAGCAAACATGGTTTGCGAAGATAACTTTAAGCTTATAATTAATTCTTTCATGGAAACGACATAAACAAATAAATATTTGATGCCTAAAAAAGAAGCTTACCTCTTTTGACTTTCTTGCTGAAAAAAACTGGGACTTACTGTTTAGTTTTTCTGTCGAGTCCATGTTGAGCGTGAGATCTTGATCATCAAAGGTCCCAGAACTTTTTCTCCACCGCCGAATCAACTCGGAAGCAAAGAGCTCAAAAGCTCGAATCGATTTGTGTTCGAGGCAGAGCATGCGCACTCATTTTGCCGCGGTGTTCCACACCGGGTTGTAAACCAGGTTGGTGGTATGGCGTGTCATCTGCCTTTTTTGTCTTGTTTTTTGATTGGTTTTCATCCGTGCGTGATTTATAAGAAAACATACGCATAACTGACGTCATCATTAATAACTTTTAATTCGTTATTACGGAACTGTGAAACATTCGGCCATAGTATGGAAAGCGATGGAAAGCCATACTGGACAAAAGCGATTGAGATACATTTTACTGGTTGAACGGAAATCATCTGGAGATCGAGAAGTAGTTTCGACAATTTAAAAGCATTTCTTTTACACGGTCGAGATATACGTTGGTCGATCGAAATAAAAGTTCACACCATTGGAAAAAGTGTTTCCTGTCGGACGGGAATTTTCATCGGTTGGCAATCAAGTTGTCACCGCGGACGAGAATCCCGACCATAGATCGGTCGAGGAGATTGCTCACCATCCTTTTCTAACGGTGTGTAAAGGTATTGAAGTGTATTAATCCAAAGTGGCGGAGGTTGTATTTTGTTGTTGTTGTCAGCGTTATGTTATTGAATCATCGTCTAGCTGGAGCACACCATGATTTAGAGAACTTCTTTTTGTCTTATCAACGTTTTATTTTGCAAATAAGACAAAACGGAGCCTCTGATAACCCCAGCTATGTTGAGTATTTTTACGACCACCTGGAAGGGCAAGTCCAAACTGTTCTTGCTATTTTCCTGGCTCTCGACAATAGAGCTTTTTGAGTGTCAAGGCGGATGGCGGTATGCAATAAGTTTCTTAATATCGATGACACTGGGTGATGTCAAGAGGCTTCTACAAGAGAATCTAAAGGACGATTACATAAGAATTACTGATACAAGAGTGCAATTCTCAAAAGCATAACATTGTATGTTATTTGCAGTATTGACTACAGCTCGCCTCGCCGTCTCACTCCGGCTATAATTCACACAACAAAGTAGTTTGCCTCTAGGTTTGTCCATTGGATAGTATTAATGGGACTTTTAAATTTTCTTTTTTCCTCCTTTGCCCGCGTCGAATAGCCCTAATTGCGGGCAAAAGCACTTAAAGTTAGAATTTTTCAGATCTAAGAAAGAATTCTTTTTATTTTCAATGGTCTGAACTCTTATTGCGATCGACGAACGTGTTTCTCCACCGCCGAATATGTTTTTAAATTGTCGAACTTCGAAAATGTTTCTCGACCGTCCAAAATCACTTCTCAACTAGTAAAACGTATCCATAGCCATCGCCTCGAGCCCTCTCTTTGCTCTTAACACGTCTTACGTCATCTGTGATTTGATCACGTCTCTTAAAGTTTCGTGAGACGGAAAAAAGACTGGGAGCTATTCTGATGCAGTCTCGCGATGACTTGGGGTCGCAAAGAAACGAAGATGGCGGACAATGTGGCCAACGGATCATGCCTTGTATGTGGTAAGATTAATCCAAAATACCGTTGCCCTGGGTGCGAAAGACAAACATGCAGGTAAATAGAATGCTGAAACGTCTGATGAAATTCAAGCCCTGAGATCAGCAGGAAATTTTGCCAAAGTGTTGAGTAATTTGTGTTGTATTCTTCATCAGCTTAGCATGCGTCAAAGGTCACAAAAGACAATTTCTTTGCTCTGGTGTCCGTTGCAAAACAAAATTCATATCGGTGGCCAAATATACAGACAGCGACTTACTATCAGGTAACTATTTCAATTTGAGCGAATTCACAAGAAACACAGATTAACTGCCTTATCTTGGGGCCCGATTAAATAGCGACCTTCGGAGAACGTTTACGACCACAGTGTTCTGTACTGGGCGCGCGCATTACGTTTTAAGAAGGAAAATTTTCTAAATTTGTGTGCTCATAACTGAGAGCTTTTTAATACTTATTGTCATCCTCTCACTCCAATCGGAAGGTCCCTATTAATATAATTTAACCTTTTAAGTTTAAGGCCCGTGGGGCTCCAATTGCATTGAAGAGTAAAATCCTCTGGTAACGTGTTAGACAGAGTAAAAGTTAATCTATAAGTGGCCACTGGGAGTTAAAGGTTTAATATGTACATGAGATCCTTCTGCTGGCATTAGCAGGGTATTGTATGAGGCGAGTAAGCCCGGTTTGGTCTTAATTATCTTTGAGCTGCTCGCCGGCTTGTCAGTGAAGTTTAGTGTTTTAGAATGTGAAAGGTACACATATATATTTTGTTGGCTCTGTGGCTCGTCAGTTGTGACAAGTGAGATGCCAAGCCATTCAAGTATTACTTGTTTAATTTAACTTCCTTGCAAATTAGCCACTTAAGAAATACTTGTTTCAAAACTGGCCCTGTATTCTGTGTTTGAACCACATCTTCAGAAAGAAGTAGAGAGAAAATTCTTTTGCTGGAGTATCAGAAAATGTCACTCTCAAAAATCTCCGCAATTATCCTGAAACTAAACATCTACTTCCTCTACCACCACTTATTTCATTCAAATGCGACAAAAAAACATGGCTGAATTTCTGGTTAGGAGTGCATTTAAGTCTGACAACCAACTGGGAACCTTCAAATGTACATGCACACAATGCAAAACTTGTTTTTTTGTTTCTAACATGGTTAAGATCTCAGGACCGAATCGATCCATTAAAATCACCAACCACTTTACATGCATCTCCGCAAATGTCATCTATTGTAAAACCTGCACTTTATGTAAGAAGACCTACATAGGCGAAACAGGGACAAGATTGATGGACCACTTTTGCGAACACCTACGAGATGTATTTTAACTTTTTTCTCTGTGCATGTCAAACTACCACACTCTACTTCTTATGGTCTGATTTTGTTGATTTTTTGCTCATTTTCATTGATCAAAGTTACTTGTCCTGTATGACCATTTTTTCACGGAATGATGCAGCACCCATTTTGCATTGAGACCAAAAACTATCATTCACATTCATCCACTCTGTCAAATAGAAAAAAAAAAACTTTACTTAACAGTCATGTCAAATGTTCATGCTCATACATGTATGTATGCGATAGTTGGAACTATCATCAACAATCGTGACCATTTGAGTGACACTAACTTACTCTGCAATGCAATAGAGAATTAATGATTGATAATAATGATAGCCATGAATGATATGAGAGACTGTACCTGATAAATTACATGTACAGGTATGAGTGCAAATAAATAATTAAAATAAATTATTCACTGGTACAAAATGTACATGTACCTAGCATGATTTGAGGAGAGACATTAATTTTGTCGGGCCTTCATTATTTTATGTGATTGTCAGTGATGGTTATTTGAATGATGTACATGTAGATTATAGATTCTTGGAGGATGTGGATAGATTGGCATATACTGTGGCACATGATAGTCGGAAATCTTGGAAACGCTGGGGTAATCAGGTAAAGTTAAAATAATAATGAATTATTTTTTAAGTCATAATAATTATCTGATCTTACTAATCAAGTTTTAGTACTGTGGGGTAAATTGAAGAAAATGGCCCACAGTTTTACCTGTCTCTATCTTTGTTCCTCCTATGTGTAATTTAGTTTCCTGATAGTCTGGCTAGTTTGCAGAAGCTGAATGGTTTGGAATATGCAGGTGTATGTAATAAGCAAATCCTTTTGAACGTAAAGTAACCTTTTTCAATCTCGTTCTTGTTGATGTCAGTGTGTAGTAATAATAATAATAATAATAATAATAATAATAAGAAGAAGAAGAAGAAGAAGAAGAAGAAGAAGAAGAAGAACTTTATTTAAGTGTCATTGGATTTAGCAGAAGAACACTAATTGGAGACACTAATGGAAATTAAATCAAATCAAATCAAATCAAATCAAATATTGGTTTTTGTGGAGAGGGGAAAACCGGAGTACCCAGAGAAAAACTGGTCGGAGCAGAGTGGAGAACCAATAAGCTCAACCCACATATGACGCCGAGTCTGGGAATCGAACCCCGGCCACATTTGTCAGAGGCGAGTGCTTTCAACACTACATGCGCCACCCCAGCTCCCCTGTTCGATCTCAACAGGCAAAATGTCTATAAGTAGTAATGAGATCAGCCACTTTTTGAAACCATAGTGCTTAAAGTTCAAATGTGGTCTTTATTATTTAGGCTTCTCTTCTTCGTTGGAAGGCTAAGGAACGTGGTGTAGACTTGCGGCTAATGCCACCAGGAATGTCAAAGAGGAAAGAAAATTCATCCAAGTTTAACAAAACGTAAGTTTCTTGAGTCTCCCACAATAATGAAGCTAAATGTTGCCTCTATGTAATTAGGGTGAACTGGATCCTTCAAAACTTTCAGCTTTCAAAGAATCCAAACCAGTGCCCTACAAATGTAAATCACGGATACTACATGTACATGTATGATTATCAATTGAGTGCGTCACTAGGGAAGTTTGATGACGACAAAGTTTCAGCGTTAAAGTCACCATGTTGTCAAAGGCAAATTGCTTTCTTTCCAAGGGTAACTTTTCAGGTTTTGACGTCATTTAACTGGCATTGGTCACCGGTTTGATTTACTGTTACACAATTTCGGTGGGCTTCATTGTTTCTGTCAAGGGACTAAAAGTTGTAAAAGTTACTCAAAGCAAGTTGCCCTTGACAACATGGGAACTCAAACATTGAAACTTTGTTGCGAAACATCTAAAGTGGCTGACTCAACTGAGAATCGTAGTTAGCAATTACAGAAAATATAGGGAAAATTGAAAAATTCCAAACATGCCTACTATAGCCAGGTATTACTATGTTTATTTTCGCA